>NC_090871.1:17437186-17464686 GCF_036669935.1 Montipora foliosa
GTAAGCGGAGATGATTCAGGATTTGCCGAGGAAGGTTACAATTGCAGTCGAATTTTGGTTTTAAAATGCGACAAACACGACAAGGCTTCGCGTTGCACGATTGAACCTTGAAGAAAGATTCGTAAATAGCATGAAAAACATAAGTGACAAGGAAAACTATTATACATGCCTGGAGCCAATGAGGAATATCACTTTTGTCGCTTTTTGAGATGCCGTAAACAGGAAGTACGGCCGGTGTAAGAAACGGAAGTGGTAACACAAAAAGTCGCAAAATAAGCATTCTTGTCTTGTACCAGATACTTTCATTCTCAGAATTGAAGAAGTTTGCTACGAAACTTGTAAAACTGACCGGACTTGTTCCTTCTAAGACAATTTGACGAAGGCCACTTTCTGTTACCCGTGTGGGAGAAAAAACGCAAAGGAAAGCGGGGTAGTAGCACATAAAAACGACGCAGAATCCAAATGTTAGAAAGGAAAAACCAAGCTTTTCACCAAAATGATTATGGGTGTTGTTTATCGTTGAGTTGCTTCTGGTTATACAAGTTACTGAAGTGCGCATCTCCTCTGCACTGCAATCAATTGAATTCGCCCCGTAATCAATACCGTGGTCTGCAAGATGACTACGAACAAATGGAGACAGTAAGTCATTCGTGGTAGTAGAAGACGCGGTGCTGTCCGTAGCCATATCCAAATTGCAAACTGCTTTCATGTTTGCTTGTCCATCAGTTTGACCAGAGAATATATAATTAAACAAGGGTTGCATTCCATGATCAAGAGTGGAGAGGTTGTTGTTTGTCGGAAGCCAAACTTGGAAGTATTCAGTGATATTTCCGCTTTGTTCACTCGTTTGTTGAATGCATTTCTCGTTCACCTTCCTCTCATAGTTGACAACAAGTGTGATCAATCTTTTCTTGCCAAAAGCGATTTTCCATCGTTCGGGAAAATCGGAGTCGATAACTGTGCAATTCCAGCGGCATTTGGTGTTATTGCTGGATTCCTTTTTATTTCTGAGAGTGTTGCCATTATATTCTGATACAGCAGATGAAGTATCGGCTTGCATGCAAGCAAAATGTACCACAAAGACGGCAAAACTGAGCTGTGATGCTGACTTCAACATTCTAGCCAGTTGTAGAGGGTAGACAGATAATCAACTAAGCATGAATGAATTTGTGCTTCGCTGGCATAAAATTTAATAATACGTCAAAACGGAAAGTAAACAACTGCATGCAGGTACTTGTTTACACTACGAAATGGGTCACTTGTGAATAGGGAGCTTAAGATTACGACGACGACGTCGACGAAAACGCCACAAAACAATGATATCATTAGTTAAAAGAGCATAAATAATCGTGCTGCACGTGCAGCACGGATTTTAGCTCTTATTTTTGCGGTTCTCTGTATGACGACGACGTGAAATCACTAAATAATGAATAATCGAGGTCCAGTTATTCAGCTTCCACCCCCGAGTGAATACAAACAGTCACGATCTAGCTGTTACTGTTTTTACCTTGATGGTGGAATCGCAAGATTTGTGAACTAGCAGAAAATCGTCATGAGCTATCTATCCACCAGGTTAGTCGGATTATACAACAACAAAATTACTAAAAACAGTAAAAACTTTTTTCTTTAAGTGACTTATTTGGCCACATGATAAGCTGCTTGAAGATTTCTTTGAGCAAAGGGAAAGTTCATTTAATATCACAAGCGCTGGAGATGAAGATATTGAGGAGGGGGCTCCGAAAATTTTTAGACACCCCACAGGCTCCCCAAGCTGAAAATAGGTGGTGTATGCGACAGTTTGTGTATATAGAGAATTGTATGGGAAAATCACCGATCGTAAAAAAATTGCGTAAATAACTATCTCATTTGAAATAAAGTTTTCCTACCTCAAATGTGTGACGAACTTGTCTCTTTTGCCGAGTTTCGAGCCATTCTGACGCCGTTTAGTGAAGTCATCCGGAAGGCCGTTACTGAAATAATAGGAAGGCCGGTAACAAATCGTTCTCTCCTCAACAGGAAAAGTCCCGAATCGCAATAAAAACAACAGTTCCATAAAGCCCAATAAATTTCACTCCAAATACGTGTGTTTTGGCGGCCGAAAGGAATTCGAGGAATGCAGGCCGTTTCAAATCTACCTATCAGCGCTTGGCTTCCCGCGGCAGCCCGCCGCGGTTCAAATCCTGATTGGTAGATTTGAAACGGTCTGCATTCCTTAAATTCCTTTGGTCGGTGAGTTTGGCACCGATCATATTGAGAAATCTGTATTTGTGACCTCAGCATCGATTTTCTCGGAAACCGTTGGAGGGATGAAGCTCAAATTCGGCGAGGAGATAGAGTAAAAACGCATCTATCAAGATCCGTCGCCATTCAGGTGAGATTTTCAGTATTTTTGCGTTAATTCCAGTTTGAAGTGGAGCAGGTCGCGGCTGACGGATGCTAAGTTGCAAGCCTTGTCTCCCTCTTTTGTCTTAACCGTCACCGGCCAAAAGTAATTTCGCTATAAGACGCTTTAGACGGCCCAATAAGGCCAAAAACAGCATACATGAGTCGATTAAGATTTCATTTAACTTTACTGGGATATTCAGACCGAGATGTGACTTAGATGTGCAACTTTCAGAGCTTTATTCATAACCCTCATAGATTCTCTTCGTTTCATATAACATATCTTAAACCACGAACACATAGAGTGGTCTGCCTGTGCAAACAGTAGGGATATTTACGAACAACTCTGGCAAACACGCGACAACCAAGGAATCATTTCCTTCGAAACTCAAGATAGTTGAAGTTTTTAAATTGCGATTTCAATTTTTAATGAAAAAATTAATAGGTCTAATAGGTTTCTCAATTCTGGCAAATTAGTATCTGTAACCGACATACGGAGGAAATACTCATGGGAATTTAGACAGTTAAAAATTGTGACGCTGTTGTAAATTTAACAAATATTGATGACGAGTGGCGATTGATCATGCGCACAAATTAAAAAACAGGTTTGACAAGTCGAAACTGGACTGACTTATCCATTTCTTTGGATGAGCGGCAAATCAAAGAAAGTCGAGGCGGCTGGCAGAGTCTACTTTCCTCTTCCCGACCTATTTAGGAAGATCGAAAGAAACTGCAAGGTAAACAAACAAGGTATAAGCGCCATGTTTACTGTCAATTGTGCACTACTCTCAGTGCTTAGTCGATTAAAACTAAGCACTATATCCGCCATGTTTGTTACGATAACAACCTAGTCTACAAAAATACAGAAAAGTACAAGAAATGGCATTTCAGACCCTCAACTAACTACAATTTTAGAAACGCCGATTTTGTCATCCCTAGAATTTCAACAGTAAGTTATGGGAAGCACTGATTAAGGTTTTTCGGACCTCACCTGTGGTCCAAGTTACCCACTAGGATAAGAAACAAGCCCTCATTAGGGGCTGATTACATCAGCCGGGCGGGTCAGGTTTCCCGGGATGAATTTTAGCCCGGTATTACATGAGATGAGCCAGCCCGGCTTGGACTAAATTTATAACAAGTCATGTGAAAAAAGATAACAACAACAACGACAACAACAAGTGGAGAGACGTTTGTCTCGCTAAATTGTTATTAAAATTCACCATTCTACAATGTAGAGAAGCCTTACGGTTTTCTATCTTATTTATCCTTTATTTAAACATTAAAAAACGATTATTCCGTGGGCCATTTTGCTCTTAAGTGGAGTAATGTGGTTAGAAATCGCTGGCCCGGCTAACCGGGCTGTCCCGGTGAACGCACCGTAATGCCGGGATCTCAGCTAACCGGGCTGATATTTTTCCCTGTAATCGCAAACTAGTGTAGTGTATTTCTCAGACGTGCCGGGATCTCAGCTAAACGAGCCAGCCTGCCTAACCGGGCCAGCCCGGCTCATGTAATCGGCCCCTTAGATCCTTTTAAAAGGAGTATTAAAAAATTGAAAGTCAAGTAGATAATAACTGTTGAGAATGTATTTTATGTCATTCACAAAGAAATCTTAGAATTGATCATCTAATTTAGCTATTAATAGTTCATAGTTATTAAAAGTTCTTTTATTACTGTGTAATTTAGGATTTCTTTGGTGTACAATATTTTATTTTATTGTTACTTAATGTATTTTGATTTTAGTTAGTGTCCCCGATTAGTGGTCTACCTGTGGACTGCTATGACATTACGACACTCAATACAAAGTTTTTATTGGTTTATACATATTATTTATGCTTAAGACTTCATAAAAAACAAGAAACGGACTCAAAAACGTTTATGCTAAAGAATTTTTAGCCATTGAGCCAGCTCTATGCTCGACACCCTGCCGTGATGATTTTAAGCCTATTTCTACCACCCTGATATATGAACCTTGATAAGTATTAGGGCAGCTTTCATTCATTCTTTCAAAGTTCGCATATTAACTACAATCAACGTTCTCTTCTACATTGTGTTATTATGAATTTTATGGGGTACACTTCAACTTTTGAGATGTAAACAGTGACATCAACTGAAATTAGCCTATTGCTAGAGAACTTGGAAGGGAACCTCCACTGTTCTAACAAATGACCTCAAAAATATTCCATGTGTACTTATTAGAAGATCTGTAACAAAAAAAAATGCATTACGTAGTAAAATAATTTTTTTATCGGCCTCAACGTTTCCCGGTGCCGCCACCTTGATTGTCACGCAATGCAAGTTGGGTACTGATGAACGTTTCGTGGTTGCGTCGCTTCTGAAGTACTCCTTGCCTTGTTACATTGTTATATTTAATGGAAAAGCTACAGATTCCTCCTTCAGGGATCCGTTGGAACCATAAGACTCATCAAGCAAAAGAAAGAAGAGAAAATCAAGGGGAAGAAGAAGAGCAAAGCAATTCTTTGCTTGCAAATTTAGGCACTCACGATCGCCTTTTGGCCTTTGTGATCGATTCCCTCTTACACCGGCTGAGAGGAATTTTTGGGAAGAATCGTCCTTCAGATAGCTTGAATTGACGCACGTCTATCATCTTTCGCAAAAACATGGAAACTTATGCTAGTATCTTCTCTGGTTTTCCCTTGCTTTTTACAACGAAACAGATTTTGACTCAAAGTTCCCGCGAACCGGACAGCAAAGCAACCACGAAACGTCATCAGTACCCAACTTGCATTGCGCGACATTCAAGATGGCGGCACCCGAAAGCGTTGAAGCCAATCCTTGGAAAACGATAAAAAAATTGTTGCACTATGCAATGCATTTTTTTTTTGTAACAGACCTTCTAACAAGTACAATTGGAACATTTTTGGTAACATTTGTTAAAGAGTGGAGGTTCCCTTAAGAATGGCTGCCTGTGAGAATCTAGAGTTGTCAGTCCACGGCCATTTTGACGGATCGCTTATATTTTGCCCAAAGATACCCTTTTATGAACTGTTTTCAAAAATCATATTTACAAGTTCCAGCGATTCTTCTTTTTTTAGAAATGTGCGAAAATTTGAAAACGCGGTGATGCGCCGATCAACTCAAAACTTCAACCCCTTCCCGGGCAAAACTCGGGCATTTGAACTTTTGAAGATTGGATCGTTCAAATTCCCACCCCCTTCGGCCAAAATGGTGTTGAAATGCCCTACCCTATCGTCGGATATGTCTGTCAAACCCTACTAAAGAACAACTTCGTATTCGGCTCCTGTCGTCTTTACATCAACTTTTGTATAAACATGCCAACACATGTTTCTTGACTCTTTATATGATGATACCGTTTTTACCAGACTTAGGCTACTACAAAAACACAACTTTAAGATTGAAACAGTTGAAAATTGAATTAATTAAGGATAGTGCCTACTATTGTTATTGCGCATAGGTTCTGCGCATCTCGAAATACTCAGGTTTCCTCTCGGTACTGCTTACCAATACAGTGATATTTTTGTGCGGTTTAAAACTACCCAGAAAAAGTAAATCTTAGTAAGTACTCTTGGTATCCAAAAAGAAAATTGGGGGTAACCATGCATTTTTGAGAGATAATTAAGCTTCCATTTGAGGAAGAACGTCATACATTGCTTCGTATTTTAAAGGTTTTTATCAAATCAAATCAAATCAAATTCCTTTATTTCTGCCTCTTTCAGTTTAAAGACTGAATTAAAGGCAGGGTCAGCAACTAATACATTAATTAGAGAAAAGTCAAGATTTATTAAATAATACAATAATCATAAATATAAATATAAATTATAAATAATGATCCCTCACATACTAATGCCTCTAATGTGGGAGGATATTAGCATACCTACAAGTAACGAATAGACCATTTTCTAATTCTCACGGCTGGACTGGATCTAGCATGAAATGGAGGCTAATGCGGGCAAATCTTTTCACAGACAAATTAAAATCTGCATTTCCTGCATAACTCCTGCTTAACTATTCACTGCCAAGAGAATTTTAAACAAATCCACTCAAATGGCTGTTGTATATTTTGTTTATTTGAAACAATAATATTTGGATTAACCAATGTCAAGCTTAACAGTGTTGGTGTTCTGTCTGGTTTGCCATGATAATCACTCTGGTGCACACAAAAGGAAATGTATCTTTGATCGTATTGTCCTTAAACTTGCTTTAGGACCTCGTCTTGCATTGCCGGGACTAGGCCTTTGCGGAAAGCAACGGACAGCAGTTCTTCTGCAGTCTTTATCTCCGGGTACTGGCGAAGGGCCCACTTCAGGTACACGGCAAACTCATTCCAATCCACTGTTCCATCTGCATCCATATCGATGGCCTTCAGAGCGCGCTTCGTTTCGTCACATCTGTAGCAGCCGAAGAAGGGTGCCATAAAACCATTGTAAAAGGAGTCAAACTCAAGCGCGTCATCTCGTTTGCCATCCTCTCTAAGATCCCACTCATCCCACATGGCACGAATCTCAGCGAGCAGTTTTTGCCCGTGTACCCGCTTCGGCTCTTCCGCAGCAATGACGTCGCTCATCTTTGGGGTAAGTTTCCCACCCGAACGATCAAACAACATGGCGAGCCCCACTGCACTCATGTACTCCTCTTTTCTATTGTGGTGCAAATTCTCCAACATGACTTCCTTCATCTTTTTGCCTCTTTCTTCAGTGAATTGCGGATCTTCTCCAAAGAGATTCCTGAGCCTGGTTGCTATCATCTGCGGGGATGCCAGCGTAGTCATTCGCATCAGAGGTTCTTCACCAAAAAACTCGGACATGTTAAACTCTTTCTTGCTTGGAGCGAAGTTTGGCATTCCGAAGACCATGTCTAGGGCGCGTTCACCGTACACAACCTGTCTGTCGTAAGCCTGCATTCCAGTGGTAACCATAGTAATCTCTTGTGCGGCTTTTCGAAGGCCTGTACAATTGTACTGCTCGAGTACTTTCTTGTTACCAAGGCGGACAAGGTTCATCAGAGTGACTGTGGAACACGAGTGACCCATGGCTGCTCCTTCTATAATCATACTCGCCCAGATGCCATTTGCGCCGTTAGCAAGGCATTCTAACTGGGTGCTGTCTGCCATTCCCCACTGCTCGTGAACGTGAACCAAGAGATGCCCATCTTGGAAGCCACAATCATCCATCTCACGGCGAATGGCAGCTGTCCACGCTCCCAGCTCTTCTGGAAGGTACTTGCCAGTCTCTTCGAACAACAAGCCAAAGGGACGTTCATTTGGTGATAGAGAAGAAAGGTAATTGACAATCTTGAAAACTTTCTTCGGTTTCTTCACCATTGCATCAGGAAAGTCGCGTAGGTTAAACAATATCTTGGAATCCTCGGAAAGATTTTCTCTGCACCACGCCATCCTTTTCGAAAGAAGTTGTTTGATAGTTCCAAACTTGAACTGTTTGTAGTCGATCCCTGACCAGACCATGTCCAATTCGATTATGGCGTTCTTCATTCCGAGTTCTTTCATTTTCCGTAAACCAACAGGAATGGTCTCGGTGTCTGGAACTCCATCTTTGTCGACAGATTCTAGGAACTCACTGAAGGCATAGAGGTTTGTGAAGTCCTCTCCTTTTTCTTTGAGTTGGCGAATGAAGGTGTCACCCACGCGTGTCATATGGGAGAATGAAGCAACAATCATGTGTTTGAACCCAATCTTCTTTATCTAAAAAAATGTGCAAACATGGGAAGGGAAATTAGACTTTTAAGGGGGAGGCACAATGGGTCAACGTAATGTATCAAGGATTCTCAAGTTTTGACAACTGGTTTTTGAACGTCTGCCAAAGACAGAATTTCTGACACTTGCAAATTTTATATGAAATGAATCATATACTTAACTGCGGATATAAAATCCGCTATGAAGCGTCAATGGCTTCATAGCTCAGTTGGTTAGAGCGGCGTCGCACCGGTATCGCGAGGTCACGGGTTCAAACCCCTTTAGTCCTGAAATTTTCAGGCTACCCTACGCAACTGCTGAAATTGCGTCCATACCTGCGAGGATCATAGCTTTTTAATTGACTTGCAAATTTGAAATAAAACAACCGATTGTTAGACCTCTAGAGTCAAATATCACAATGGTGCAATGTACAAATGCTGATGGAAGAACGAAAGAAATTGATGAGAAATCTATTGTTTTCGTCCACCAACTTGGCGACGATGATTTCAAGTGAATATAACATCGCCAATAAATTTAGATATTACTTTCATTGCGTAACTCACGAAGTGGTCATTTTGGCTTACTTCGGGGTTATTTTTCAACGCTTTTGCATCCAGAAAGGATCATTGACTCAAAACAATAAAAATATCAATAAGGCAACTTCAAACTAGCGCAAAATGTTTGCATAGCTGTAACAGTTGGCGGCTAACGTGTTGGTTCTTTCAACAGTTGGCCATTCATGCAGTTGAGCATTAACGTGACGCTAACGGCGAAAACAAGGGAAAGATCTTTTGAGTTGAACCTTTGCAGAATAAGCAATGCAGAATGAAACTAGCCACAAGGCGATTTTTAATTGCATGATGCGCTTCGCTAAGTGGTGTGCTGAAAAAGAACAAATACAAAGCTTTCTTTTGTGTTGGAGCCTTGTCTTCACATGCCACACCCCCAAATAGGCAGTTTATGATCTTCGCTTTTCAAGTCAGCAATTTCAGAGAAAATCTAAAACGAATAGGTAGCGTGCAAGCAGACTGACCAGCTTCAAATCTTCCATAGCAAACCAAGCTCTTAAACAACTCCCTCCATGTACAAGTATTGTTTTAGAGAACGTTATTCCCATGCAAACGAGGGCAATAAGTGCGCGCCTCGAATCACGCCCGTTTTGAGTACTAAAGCTTGGAAATGCGTGAATGCCAAAGCAGAAAGCACGAAGTAACATAACAAGCTATTTGAGCCCTGTTACCTTCTGTCACCAACCTGTTCATATATTTTCCATTTGTTCTCAATAGTGTGGCCCCGCAGTTGACCCACTGTGCTCTCACGTAGGGAGTTGTCCAAAACAAACACTTCCATGTTCCTCAATGCTTTTCTCTTTTCCTTCTCGTCTTCTATAGTTTTCCGCATACGTTGAATCTGTTGTTGAAACATCGTTGTTTGTGATTATTGAGACGCTTGAAAGGTAAATTTTCAATGCCAATTAACGGCTGCTGTCGAGATGATTAGGAGGAGGTCAAGATTTACTACCGCTGCAATAGTCGGGAATCGCAACCGGCGGACTGCAAAACGAGTCTGGCACCACGCACACCTAGGAAGTACGCATATTATTTCGAAATAATTCTAATCTTAATCTATTTCTTTATGTTTTAATTCGCTGAATCTCAAAGGATTTGTGACAGAACCAATCAGAATAGTTGAAGCACACTCTTACTCACTGAAAAAGGGCTACAAGCGTAAAAAATCTTTATTTAAATTTGTATCATTGCACACTTGATTACTCATGAGTTAACTTCGACCCCTTGCATTTGTTACCATAAAAGCGAAGTTTCTCGTGTCGACACCCATTGTTATCAATATGCCAACCTGAACCTAATTGGCTGTTGAAACAACGACATCTTTTGTTCCGTGGTTGGCAAATTTTAATATCAAAAGAAATGTGACGTCAATGTTTGTAAACAAGAAATATCGCTAAACAGTGCAATACAACAATTATAATCTGTATTTAACGAGAAGAAACTCATTAACCATGTGGTATCTAACATAAAGCCCTCAAAACCGTTAGAATAGTAGACCCAGGAAGTCAGTACTCAGCTATTTCATACAACGATTTGGTTTTATCAACGGAGTTGATAATGTAAATTGGCCACCGTACAGAAATTCTAAAAAGAAAGCGTCAGAGGGAATCGACGAAGGATTCGCTCTGACGAAGGGCTAACGCTCGAAACGTCAGCTTTTAGAATTTCTGTACGTTGGCCAATTTACATTATCAACTCCGTTGATAAAACCAAATTTTTGTACACTACCGACGCAGCACCGCAGTTTCTTTAGAAACTACCCCCTTTATTTCATACAACGGTTCATTGGAAGTACTAATCCAAGACAGCCAAGACACAAAATGAGCATACGATAGGAACAATGCACCTTAACCAAAATACGATAGAGCTACATCTCAACATGATCAAATGAAATAAGAGGTTAAAAATATCACTTGTGAGGTAACCGAATAAAATTACGTATTAAAGCCGTAAAGGCCGGGACACACTAAGCGATAAGTCGCTGCGACACGTCGCGGGGACAAGTCGCCGCAACAATTCGCATTGTGTGACACGGTTAATTTCATGAAAATCATTGCCGCTGCAGCAGAATTTTCTCGCTGCGATCAGTCGCACAAATTCAAACCAGTTTGAATTCGTGCGACTTATCGCAGCGACAAAATTAGCGAAAGCAGCGTTGTCGCATCGTGTGTACATTCCGGCAACAAGCCGCTGCGACAAAATATAAATGAACCAACGAGAGAGCGTCATATGGACAGCCATATTGAATTAGAAAACTACAGTAGTTCACATTCCCCTTCATACGAGATCACTGCATGTGCACCGAACAGGCGTCGTGTCGCAGCGTCTTGTTTTGCAGGTAGTACACATGCAGCAACTTGTCGCAGAGACATGTCGCTGCGACTTGTCGCCTAGTGTGTCCCGGCATTAAGCCTTACACCGGGAAACATAACGTGCATAATTAACGCTCAAGCATTGCACATTGTGATCTATTAAGGCCGGGACACACTAGGCGACAAGTCGCAGCGACATGTCTCTGCGACAAGTTGCTCCATGTGCACTACTTGCAAAACAAGTCGCTGCGACACGACGCCTGTTCGGAGCACACGCAGTGATCTCGTATGAGGGGGAATGTGAACTAGTTTTCCAATTCAATATGGCTGACCATATAACCCCGCGACCTGTCGCAGCGACTTATCGCCTAGTGTGTCCCGGCCTTTAGCCAATATCAAAAATATCATAATACTCAATTAAGAATAAAATACAATAACCGGAGATAAACATTTTTTAAAAATGCATTTTATATTAACTTGACGTTTCGTATGCTTGTCTATATACATTCTCAAATGTAACCGTTACATTTTTCAAAGTTTTCTTGTATACGAAATAAAGAGATCTGGGTACTATATTGAAGACGATCTTAAGATGAAAGCATTGACGGTGGTTGATTGTTACTAATATACTAACAACTTCTCACTGCTAACGTTCGAATTCATAGAAACATTGTATATCCAGGAGCTGAAGTCTACTATGAATTCATACATACTTAATAGGCCATTTCCGAGTTCATGTCTGCCTCCTCTTCAAAGCGAGTCTAAGTGCGAAGTCTTTGTGATGGTAATTAGTTCTACTTTACATATGAATGAAAACTAATTTTCATAACAAAAACTTCGCACTTAGACTCGTTTTGAAGAGGAGGCAGACATGAACTTGGAAATGGCTTATTGAACACTCCCCACGGGGGCTTTTCAGGGTCAACGAAACACATCAACGAAACGACAGAACACAACAACAAACAACAACTGTTAAGAACCCCTACTGGCCGGAGGCAAACCAGTTGGCTAGTTATTTTGCACTACAATGTAATCTAACGTGGATGCGAGGCAATTTCGGGTTAAAACTACAAAATCGCCCGAAAATGCCTCATACATGCTAGATTATATTGTAATGCAAATGAGAAAAACTAACCGTGAAAAGCTATTGGCGAACGGCCAATATCGTTGCGCTTGGTAGCTCAGCCTTACAGGTTTTCAGTCCTTCAGGCGGGGTTACGCCCATTTTGCCCCACTCCATTAGTCTGTTGAAACACGAAGACCCCTTGAATTCACACTTGGGTCATCCTCGGACCCAGGACCGAAGATAAACTTTGACTCTGAAGGGAATGTTCGTTTACAGATTGAGGAAAACGTCTCCCGTTTGGATAAAACCGGGCCCGAAAAAGAACAAAAACGAGAAATTGTAACTCTGTTCGTTAGACAAGGGGAGGCGCGGTGGCCTCATGGTTAGTGCGCTCGACTCCGGATCGCGTGGCCGGGGACATTGCGTTGTGCTCTTGGACAAGACACTTTACTCTCACGGTGCCTCTCTCCACCCAGGTGTATAAATGGGTACCGGTGAATTTAATGCTGGGGGTAGCCCTGCGTTGTACTAGCATCCCATCCAGGGGGGAGTAGAAATACTCCTGGTCGCTTCATGCTACAGATCCGGCCAAATGCTCATAAGGAGACTTAACCTTATCTTACCTCGTTAAACAAAAAGATTCTGTTGCAATAAAATGATCCGAAAAGAAACGCTTGAAACAAAATGATCTAAAAATCGCTCCACGGTTTTCGTTAGTCATCAATTTGCAGGTACCAGAGGAAAGTGCTTGTCACGGACAATGAAATGCCTGATTAAACCTGTTGGTATCTTTTTATTTGACACTCGATAGAAGATAAACTTTGACTCTGAAGGGAATGTTCGTTTACAGATTGAGGAAAACACGATTCATACATCAGTGATTTGGGATTCTTATGGAGCTTCATCGGGACTTGAAAGTGTTCTTCTTTTACACATTAGTCTTCTGACTCTTCTGTCTTACAGAGAAGGCAGCACATTTTTGGATTCGCTATGGAGTTCCCAACTAACTGGATTTCAGTGAAATACAGGACAAGTTACAAACGTTTTTCTTCGTAAAACAATATTAGTCCCAGTATACAGGTGAGGTTTCTATGAAAGCACATTAGACGTTTCACCATAAAACAACAGAATTCAAGTTACGTGTTGTGCCAGATGACACTAGTTTATTATAATACTTGCAAACTGCTGTCTTTTCATTCTTTCTGAGAGACAGCTGCTTTCAAAATAATTTGTCGCTATTCAACGGTCCGCTAACTTTGAAGTTCACTGCGTATGAAACGTTTTTTTTTTTGTTAGGGTTCGACAGTAATCTGTTGTTTTATTTCCGGCTCAGGTGTTTCAGATTTTAGGGAGACGGAGTTGTTAGTTTGCCGGCATTTTTGATAATGTCCCATCATCATACAGTAAAGAGCGATTCCAAATTGACAGCAAATGACATCATTTCGGGAAAATGCTTGTGTTTGCTTGAATGAACCCCACCCGCCTCATTTTGAAAAGGTCGCAACGACAGAACGCAGTTGGTGATCACACAAAGCAAAGGGACAGCGGCTGGGAAGGAACATTTAGGGCAAGGCAACATGATGTTCTGGATGCGACCGACATCAAAACGGAGATCAATGTTGCTGTGTTGTTTTACATTCCTTGTCGTACGGACCATGCTGTTTGTAGTTCATTTTTACAAGGAAGAAGTAGCGCGAAATAAGAAACCTGTTCGTTTGAGGGCAGGTGGGGAGCTAACACCGGTTGACACTTTCACTACAGAGGATGCTAACGTCCAGTGGAGTGAAGACGACTTTCCTAAACCTCAACGAAAAAGACTGATTATTTACTGGTCCGGAGTAAGAGGTCACAAAGTACCCGTTCAAAAAACAGGAATAAATCACTCGCATTTCTGGCCATTTTTCTATGCGGGTAAACCCGGAGAGTGTCCCGTCCCTTGCGAATTGTCCAGCGACCAATCGCGTGCCGCGGAAGCGAGCGCATTCGTGGTTCATGCCAGACCACCAGATATTTATAATTTGCCTCCGATTGAGAACTTAGCGCCGTGGATTCTCCAGACTAACGAGAATCCCGTCTACACGCCAGCCATGCACGATCCAAAGATTCTGTCACAATTTAATCTGCTGGTAAGTTATCGTTTAGACTCGGATTTTCCAGCTCCAATTTACCCAATGCCCGAACTCACTCCACCCGTACCTTTTCACAAACGCCTAGGAAACGTTTTAGCTATTTTTTCCAAGTGTGAACCCGTGAGGACAGAATACATGCGTCAGCTTATGAACTACATCCAAGTAGATTCTTATGGTGCCTGTTTGAAGAATAAAGAAGGCTTAATAGGATTATATGGGAAAATTGATAACAGATATGTTTTTAAAGATCACAAGCTTATACTGTCGAAATATTACAAGTTCTCCTTGGTTTTCATGAATCAAGACTGCGATTACTTCATAGATGACAGACTGTATCATGCACTAACAACTGGCTCAGTTCCAGTTTTTATGGGTACTGAAAAAGTGGACAAGTTTTTGCCAGGAAATCTTAAAAACTCTATCATCAAAGTGAGCGATTTCAAAAGCCCAAAGGAATTAGCAGAATATCTGAGGTTCCTTGGCAATAATGAAACCGCGTATAGCAAGTATTTAGAGTGGAAATGGAAAGGAATGGGTGATATTTTCAACACAACCATTGGTCGATGGTGGCAGCCGAGATACCCGTTGTTTTGCCAAGTGTGTATGGCACTGGCCAAAGGCAAGCTGCACCGTGGGCTCAAATTGGACTATTGCCAGCCTCGCAGGTTCGAGGACTGGGGGCTAGAAAGTCCAGACATTGGTCTAACGGATAAATACAGTTGGTTTATTTATGTTGCCTTTGTGGTGTTTATAGTTGCTCTACTGATGTTATAAATGAGAACTTTCTGCCGAAGAACACATCAAATGAAAGCAAACAAGTAGTGAAAAATTGTTTTGTAACCTTCCTGAGGTTTGTAACTGAAAGTTGCAGCGAAGGAGCTCGGCAATGAATGGTAAGATGATGTTGGACTGACAAGTTTTTGCCGGCTGGAAAATGACAACCGCCGAATAATAGTTGTAATGTAGCTAGTTTGTATAGTTTGAAAATGTTTTATTGTAAATGTTCTCAACTTTCACATTAAAAAGAAAAAACCTTCTTCAAAAACTGTCCACACGAACATGCCTAAATCGACAATTTAATTCCCATGTCAATCCATTGTTCGAACGGGAGAGTTAAAGTAGAGTGTCACAGAAGGTTTTGATCCTATTACCTGCATCTGTCGAGAATGGCTAAATTAATAACTTTGGCCTCTGTTTGACAACACTCAATTAAAACACACCCTACCTCAGCCAGTATTTGATGCCACAGGTGTGAAAAAGTAAGCTACTACACTCGGAACCCCGATACACGAGGATGGTTTGTTTATTTTATGATTCTGAGCAATGGTCTGGCCCCGGGTTCGAATTTATATAAGACGCTCTGCACAATTCTCGTCATCAGAGCCTTGGATCGACACAAGGCTCTGGCAAACTCTATCTAGGAGAACATGCGCCGTTGGGTTCTTATAGCCAAAAACTGGCTATTGGAACCTCACGGCGCCTGCTCACTCCTCGTGCTAACATGAATGCACCAATCAGAGACGCTTTTGATTGTTCTTCACGAAAACCAATGAGAAGACACTTTGTTTCGGGGTTCCCCAGAGCTCTTCTCTCGCTCAATCAAGGGAAGAGCTCTGGGGTCGAGATTGGCTCTGCACAAAAGTCTGATGCTCTACACGCTGAGCTAGCGGGTCGTCCCTTCGGTCATCCACTCGACCCATCTGCGCGATGCGGACGCTTGCCACATCTTTCCGAAACTTTCGACGTTGCTCCTATGGAAAGTCAGATTTACTGATATTTTCTGCCAACATATTTTCTGTACACTTCGACGCTAACAGGTGAAGTCCAGAACTGTCCACTCTTACCAGCCTGAATGTAAGCCGTGTACAGAGTCTTCGACGGTCGGTCTACCGGAGGTGGTCTCACGGAGCGACTGCAGTCTAGTGAGAAGGGTTTGTGGGCAGCCCTATTAAAAAGAATACATACACAAGCTTTTTGCGGGTTTCCTAATTAGATCTTTTTTATGAATTGCATATCCATCGTCTTCGTCGTCGCAAGAATCATCATCATCATCATGATCATCATTTGGTCTCGCGATTGAGACTGTGCAAGCACCACTCCACAGCTTCCCTGTCAGTCGTCGTCACATGCATCCGTAAAAGGAAATTCCTTTGGTACTGCGCTTTGACTACATGCACTACGCTGCGACAAGAGTGAATTAGATACGAATGTTGATCTATCACCTTGCGGCCGTGGTGCCCCACCACAGTCGCAAATGGATTTATTTTTAGATACACTTTGAGCGCGAAACAAACAAACGGTCGCAAACTTGAACCAATCAGAAGAAGCCATGTCATGCGTGACTGCTTCTGCCATGTCTTTTTCAGGGTCGTGACAACTGATTTTCGCGGTAACGGGTATTCTAAAAATCGACTCATTTGTTACTGTGCTGGGGAGCCCACCAATGCCATAACAACACTCTTATCTAAATCACTCTTGCCTGCGAGCAGTCCCTTCAGTTTTTAAAGGAAGCGTGGGTAATACGCGACTGTAGTCGTGCGTAAGATACTGGAGAGACACGGAGCCGCAAGACCATGTCCCTCACGGGTGCATGACGCTGTCACGATAAAGCTCCCCACCCTCCCCCCCCCCCCCCCAAAAAAAAAAAACTGAATTGGGCATCAGTGTGTTCCTTACCAGTTGTAATGGATGTGCCTCACTCCTGGCCGTTCTCTATCTCGTGTAGCGGTCTTCCCAAATTGTACAAATCTGTCGAGAACACAGAATAGTTGTTCATTGCACCCTGTCTCGACTTAAACGGAACTATCATCCTTGTCTCAGATCATCATGTACAGCACCATGCCAGTTAGGTGACAGAATAAGTCCTGTACTTCCTAGATCAAATATTTTATTGCGTTCCAAGTTAGAACGTAATTTCTAATCTTGGGTTTCCTATGTATGGGGTGAGCTTAAGCAAGTTCTCGTTTTACGTCATCTGCTTTTTCAGCGCCATCTTGAATTACGTCATACGTGCATGTGCGTCTCGGTTTTCACACGTCGTATGCGCAAATGACGATGGCGTACCACGTAATTGTTTGTACGGAGTTAATTCGCACCAACACACTGATATTTTTAGTAATTTCTCAGGCAATTTCAAAAGATTCCAGATTTTTGTTACGGCATCACTTCCAAACTCTCCATTTTTAGCCACATTCCACAAGCCTCACATGAATACTTTCGATAGACGTTCTTTATATAAATGCATCGTCTTCATGGCATCACGGCTTGTCTCGAGATTCCAACCTCCAAAGTTCTCCCAACGACCGCACTTCATAATCAATGATTACTCCTAGTTTAATTTTATATGATCATTCAAATTCAAAGTATATTTCCAGCTTAAAGAGGCTAAAATTCTTCACATAGTTCAAGAAAGCTAACAAAATAACGTCTGTCGTCCAATCACAGATAACTTGAGAAATAAAGTTCCAACACACCACGTTGTTTGTAACTTTGAGCCAGCTTCTCATAGATCGGAAAATACTCATTATTGAATTCATCCCTTCGTGTGATATTACGCAATTTTTCCATGAAAACGTTGGTAAATAGCCCCTAGTTGGCTAATCTCATATGCAATAAGCGCGAATGAAATTCTCGTTTTATTACATTTCAATAAATCCTGAATGTTTAGATTCCTGGAAATTTCGCTTCGGCCACAAATTAAACTTTCCATCTTTGCGACACTTTGCGCGATCACACGGTATATGAGCTGATAGTCACGATTTAGTCCCAATCTAAATGCTAAGAACGAAATATCCGTCATATATATAATAAAATAATAATTATATAGATGTCGGAGGATCTAACAAATCCCTGCTTCATCTGCATAAAACCTTTAAAGGCCTGGGCAAAACGTCTTCAGCATTCGCTTCAACATCCTTTCGATTTTGGTGAACGTTGCTGACTGCTGGGGTGGGGTGGGGTGGGCAAACATCATCAACATTTGATTCAACATCACTCCCAAGCTACAGCCACGGTTGTTACCATGGAAACGGATATGGACACGTCACTGATAGACCAATTAGTGCGCAGGCGCATACCCAACAATGTTGAAAGAGGTGGACAACAGGATTCAACTTCATCCAACATTCGTTGTTGTAGTTATGCAGGCCAAATGATAAAAAAAAAACTCAGGAGAATTCACTATAAGAGTGAAATTCGAAGTGCTCTGTATTCCCATCTAATACAGGGTTGCCACTCATTAGAACCCAAAAAATTCCCTGACTTTTCCCTGACTTTTCACTGACCTGAAAACAACTTTCACTGACCTTGCATTAGGCGAGTTCCACCACGTTTTGATAAAAATGGCCGAAGGAAAACACTGGTTCCCAAGCTTCTTCCAATTTCTCTTCCTTATTTGGAAGAAGGCATTCACAACGAAAGCCACTGACCGAAAAACCCGGCATTTGAACACATAACTCGATCGACTACAGCTTCATTTTCCGAATGAAAATGTCTTCATAAACTTCACAAAACATGAAAACAAAATTCCCTGACTTTTCACTGACTTTGACAAGAACTGAGATTTTCCCTGAACTTTTGCAAAATTCCCTGACTTTTCCCTGACCTTGAAAAATTTTTGTTTTTCCCTGACTTTTCCCTGACCGTGGCAACCCTGTAATACATCTGAGCGGAAACGGGCCCACACAAGCACAGAGGAAAACAGCGATTTTTTTAATAACTCAGATAGTTAGGTCTCTGCTCTCGAGCTTAACAGCCGCAGCCAATGAATCCCTCCTCTCTAACCGATGAGAAACTCAGGCCATATACTTAGCAAATTGGAATACCTTTCATAAGCCCCCATACTCTGCTGCTTTGGGTCTTTCAAGCCAATGCCATAAACATCCTGCATTGACGGCAGCAGCTCCTGTGGAAAATCATGACCACGTCAATGTTGAGGCAATAGATCACTTTCGATATATTAAAATTCAGCTTGGCAGCCAGGCCTAGAGGACACAAACAAAGGAACCTGAATGAACATGTTTATTCATTTCTTTTGTTTGTGTCCTCGAAGCCTCACTATCAAGCTGAATTTTAATATATCGAAAGTGGTCTATTGCAGAGATTTCAATTAAATGCTGGAAAGCCAAACAAAACCAACGAGTTCTTTTGGGACGATTGCAAATAGCGCATAAACGCCTTCTTGCGCGTTACAATGTTTGTTAACTCGGCGAGCCTTTTATGCCGGCAAGGAGTTCCACAGTGAAACCGCCCGATAATGGAAGGTTGGTTGGCCTGGTTTAAGGAGTTAAGATCGACATCTGACATCTTTTAAAAACTATTGTCCAAATTTTACAAAAGTTTAATCCATTTCACAGAACTTTAAAGAGTTTGATGCAGATCACACAACCTGACAACCGCGTAACACAAACGTTGAGAAATCGCCACAGCTTTTAATGTAAGAAATCGACGAACCTGAAATGAAACACAACACGTGCTACTGCTGCTGCTCTTTTCCATAAACGATATGGCTGAGCTGTCATCCTCTGAGCTGGATCCAGGATCACTGCTGTCATACAGGCCCAACGGCTCGGGTGCCGCGCCAACAGTTCGGCGGGTAGGGACTGGCCGACGGCTACAGTAGAATAAGTTAGGTCAGTTTGGTGAAAAAAGGCTGGTTAATACTACAAGCTTTTTTCAACAAGTTGAACCCCATGGGACACGTCGCGGGGACAAAATCACCCCCGAACTGGTGTTGCAGAATTATAAAAGTATCAGTTTACACGTGGGGACATGCCGCTGCAACATATCCCTGGGACATGTACCCGAAACATTTTGGTGTGTGTGCAAATGTTGTGATTTTGTCCCTGCGACATGTCCCCGCTACACGACCCTAATGCATGTCGCCTCAGTGTGTACTCAGACACCTTTTTGTCGTTGCAACATGTCGCTGTACCATGTCCCTGCAACAAGAAACCCTCGTGTCTGCCCACCTTCACAGGGAAAATCGAAAGAAACGGTTATGTAAATGAAGAAAAATCGGTATCCCATCATAAATTATTAATAAGTTTTATAAGAAAATTTAAACATGTCGTTGATGGGCGCGTGTGACTGAAAACCGCTGTAGATAGGATAGGAAAGGAAAGGAAAGGAAAGGAACTAGTGTCTAGTCGTTCTAGCGCTGAAGCACTAATTGGGGACACTGTAAATTGAAATTAACAATTAACACAAATCAAGTCAAATGTTGGTTTTTGAGGAGAGGGGAAACCGGAGTACCCGGAGAAAACCTCTCGGTGCAGAGTAGAGAACCAACAAACTCAACCCACACATGACGAACCCGGGCCACTTTGGTGGGAGGTGAGTGCTCTCGCCACTGAGCCAACCCTGCACGCCACGAGTTACAAACAACAAATTGGCTGCCGTCTCTCTGTTGGGGTTATTTCGCTTTAATTGTTGCTTTCAGGTCACTTCAGAGGGGCGTCTGTAAAATGGCTCGATAGCTAAGCTCAACATTTTCAACCGTCCCCTTCTATGACAACGCTGGTTGCCTCCTTTGACTTCAGTTTCTAGTTTTGTTCTTACAAGTCCCCCACAAGCTTCAAGCATTAAATAAAACTGTTTAAAAACTGATTAAGACAGCCAATGTCTGTTATCTTCTAGCCAGCGGAGCAACCATTGCCGTACAACCAGAAAACACCGGAAAGACGGCAATGGATTGTTACGCAAGCTTCCATCTTCACACATTGCTCACCCAGTTAACTTGGCAGGCGCTCTCACCACAAAAGGACTGTGGTTATGGGCAATCGGCGGCATAAAATCCCTGGGAAAAGAAAAAAAATCAAAATGTTCCGCTTTTTATCCAATGCATGGAGGCTTCTATCTACCTTCGCTGTCACTTCCGAGTAAGTGATCTTGACTTTAACTCTGAAGGAGATATTGGTCTTTTTAACAAAATGAGAGCTCTAAAAAGAGTAACAGAAGTAATGAACGAAACGATACATGAAATGAATCATATACTGAACTGCGGATATGAAATCAAGTAAATCTATGATCCTCGCAGTCATGGACGCAATTTTAGCAATTGCGTAGAGACGCTTGACAGGGTTCGAACCCGCGACCCCGCGATACCGGTGCGACGCTCGAACCAACCGAGCCACGAAGCCACTGACGTTGGAAGCTGTTCATTTGTGGGTTCTAATTTCCACGTGAATGAATCAATGAACGAAATGATACATGGAATGAATCATAAACTGAACTGCGGATATGAAATCAAGTAAAACTATGATCCTCGCAGCTTCAAATTGAATGTGAACAGCGGCCATATCCCTGGCCACGGTTTCGCCTGTAAACAGCCTCTTCAAATTTTCGAGACGGCGTAAGTGGCGCGACGGGAAACAATGCAAACACAAGAGCAGGGCCAAAAGAAACTTAAGATGATTTTACACCTTCTGCTGCTCGACAGCTGTGAGGAGAAAACAGACACTAATCACATACCTACAGGACTTCTGCATTACGTGAGGATAGAGGGACTCCAGCACGGTCAAATCGTCAGGCTGATAAAATTCGGAAAACACGTCCACTGGTTCCTCATCTGTGTTAAGTGAATGCTGTGTAGCGCGATCTTCATTGTTATCCGTCTCTTCTGGAGCAGATTCTGTGAATGATAAGCGCAGGGTTCATTTACTTGTAGGTGAGAGGAAGGACATGAATAAAAAACTGTTGAAGTAAGGATCATTTAAGAATCGTGTTGCTCTAGAAGACAGACCATAACTCTTGAGACATAAGGTATCATGAGGCGGTTTGTCCAAGAGTGAAAGCAATAAGACGTAAGCGTCACGAAGTGTCCTCATACCTTTTACCTATCTTTTACATAATTTGTGTCCGGAAATTCTGGCGATGAACGTCATAAAGTGCATGTCCCCCAAAGGTTAACATTAAATTTTACGAAAACAATGAAGGAGCTATGTCACCCAAAACAATGTAATTTATGACACCCAAAATGCCCTAAAAGTAGAATGAAACATTGCGATAACCACTTAAAACCGTTGAACAACATAAAAGCATGGATGGGCAAAAATGGACAAGATTGACACGGGGTGCATTTGGGTAATCTTGAAAAAAGTCGGCTCGACGTTTTCAAGGTCATTTTTGTTCAGAATCATCTTGTTTGTGATGTAACGCCGGATAATTTTATCAGTAAAGGAATTCCACATTAAATTTTAGAGTTGTAAACTCTTGATTATCTAAAGATTTTCCCTAAAATAACTAAAATAACGTGACATAGCCCCTTTAACATCAAAGATAACACGAACGCTAACGTTAAGTCTATTGTTGTAAATACGTAATTGATGCTTCAACTAAACCGGACACTAAAAGGGAGAGTACTTCCCAAATACTTTCAATCCTGGACAGTTGACAATCCATTTGTGTAAAAGAGCTTAATTAAATTTGTACTCACCAAGAGGGGTAGGGTGAGGCAAATAATTGATCACTGTTTGATCCCACCACTTGGTGTAACTGACAAAGGAAAACAAAAAATGGCAAGTTGCGACTTCTTGAAATTAACAGGAAAAAAAAGAGCTAGAAGCAAGTGCGCTTCGCGTTCACTCCACGCAGTCCCCAAGACTTTTTCGCGCCTGTTTTGCAGTCTCAATAAAAAACATTCATTGTGGCCACGTTGATAACTCTTATCAATCATCCAGGCTCATATGGTTGGCGCTAATCAGCGTTACATACCATGGAAACCTACAGCTTTTGATACCTCTTAACCAAAGGTTAGTGCTAACCAAGCTTCGAGCAACCGGCCCAAGGAAGTTGTCATTCGTTTCGGTTATTGCACCAGTAACGGCAACCGGAAGTGACGCATTTTCCGTTTTTTAGTTGTCTTGACAATACCACAGTTAGATCACTGAGCATCTTTTCGCTAGTACAGACGATAAGTTAAAAACTCTGGACCGGAGAGAGCCTAGCATGTCCTAGCATGCGAAGTGTTCACTTCCGGTTTCCGTCAGTTGTTCAAAAACGTCTGGTTGAGCACCGGGCTGCAATGCGGGAGGTCGTGAGTTCAACTCCGGCCGAACCAACACTCAGGGTCTTTAACTAACTGGGGAGAAAGTGCTGCCATTGTAATGTCATCTGCAAATGGTTAGACATAAAAGTCTTCTAGAATAAGGACGATGAACCGTAGGCCCCGTCTCACAACCCTTCAAAGTATATAATCCTGTGGGACGTAAAAGAACTCACACACTTGTCCCAAAGAGTAGCGCATGTAGTTCCCTGCGTTGTGGTTTGTCTTCTGTGGTTGGGAGGGTAAATGCTCGGAGATACTAGCTACACCAAGTTACTCTAAAATCCGAGGGTAAATAAAGATATGAACTATGAACTTAACAGGCAACAACCCCCCCCCCCCCCCCCCTTCCCCACCTTTTTTTAAAGACAAAATTGATTCAAAGTTCGGATAGACCTTATTCATAAATGGCGGTAAATTTATAATTCTTTTGTCGAAGTGCAAATTAGCCTACCAAGCCTCGATACCATACAGTGAATTGAAAAGAATTCTTGCTCTAAAATGAGGCTTGATAGGCTAATTTGCACGTGGACAAAAGAATTATAAATGTGGCCGCCATTTATGAATAAGGTCTATAACTTACCAAAAATAAAGAGATAAAATAACCATTTACGGATGCTAAACCAACAAGCCGCCTTTTGACATGGAGGCTGATCATGTGAGCCAAAGATACAGAAAGTACGAAAACAGGTGTGAAGGACGGTGTTTTCGTGGTTAAGAGTGAAATGTCACTTTGCAAATCGTATCTATCTTTTTATCCTTGAAATTTAGATGCCTTCATACTTTGACGGCAGATTCACTGGGTACTACATCCTCTACTCGTTCAGGGCGTTGAGAGCGATTCACAACTGATGACAGGCTTGTGAACATTAAATGTGCCCGTCTGAGGCGGAGTCTGAAATTTATCGTTTTTTTCGATAAGACGAGAAAGTCTTACTTTATTACTTTATATGAACTGAAAATCAGTGTAGGTAAATCGTTGTTATATCTCTTTTAGGAAGCGTGCGAAAAAACACGACGATGTGCAACCAATCTCTTGAGCCACAAGTAGCAGTGGTGTAATTTACAAATGCTGGTAGACGAACAAAATAAGCTAATGACATATTCATTGTTTCAGCCCAAAAACATGGCAGCGATGACGTAACGTGAAAACCACCAATACAAGTTCGCGTTGTTGGGATTATGAATGAATTTATTTAACTGTCAAATCTTCCAGAGCTGAGGAGCTAACTGGGGACACTGAACATCCAAATCAAATCAATTTAACTCAAATGAAAATTTAGGTGTGCCCCGAGAAAAACCTCTCGGAGCAACAAACTCAGGAAACTGATCTCCCCACTGCGCCAGCCCTGCACACCGCAAGTCGTTGCAATTCGAAAACATGCATTGACTGCCCACAAATTCAACTGGCATGAACGGGAGTAGAAATAGAAGGACTGAAACGTAATGTGCTCAGTTCCTCCATATAGATATGGTCACTTCTCGCCGCTATTTCGAGAATGACGGCAAAGAAATTAAACAAAATATAAAACAGGTGTGGAGAGTAGAGAGCCCTTGTTTTGGCTCATTAAAACGTTTTCTGCCGTTTTCGTTCTCGCCGACGAAGTCTTTGCGGTAAGCTCCCTATTTTAAGCACACGAGTGTGTTCCGACATAGATTTGAGCCCACCCATTTGTGACCGGGCAGCAGTTTCTGGACGCGTCCTACCCTCATTCGTCGACCCTATTACCTCTTTCTCTTCTTAGACGCTTTCAAGTCCCAAGTTGTATTGTGGTGCAAGTAATAATCACTGGGTAACTCCCAAATCTTGTGTTTTTCCAGTTGGGGTAAAAATATCCCTAGAAACAGATTCATAGCTTGTTGTTTGTCAGCGTCTGCAAAGACAAAACAAAAAAAACAGTTGTTTGACGTCGTTGTTTTATGCAAACATTTTTTCATTTTTGTTGGTAATTAATCAAAGCAAATAAGACCACCCCAGTTCATGAATAGAATGTTCCATATCAATATTACATGCAAAGGTCAACAGTTTTATCTCAAGGCGCTACTCTCCTCAGCAGAAGGTCTATGAAGTGCAGTTGAAAGTTCAAGTTTTAAGAGTGTTCAAAATGACTGAAACCTTGACTTTTCGCTTTCGGAATACTCGCTCTTTACCACACCAAAACTCAGTTTTTAAGTAACTGCGGAGAATATACTGCCAGTTCGTGATAACATCAGCAACCGTTAAGAGCGTTCTAGTCTTCTCGGATAAAGATGATGTACCTCGCCCAAAGGCCTCTTCTTACACTCAGATACACTATAACTTAATCTGCACTTGGGGCAATGGGCCATTTCCGAGTTCACGTCTGCCTCCTCTTCAAAGCTAGTCTAGGAGCGAAGTTTTTCTTATGAAATTTAGCTTTCATTGATATGTAAAGAATAACTAATTACCATCACAAAAACTTCGCACTTAGACTCGCTTTGTAGAGGAGGCAGACATGAACTCAGAAATGGCCTATTATATAAACCGACTAGTGATTCAACGTATGCTAGAGAACTGCATCGCCGCGGAATCGCTCAACGAAGAGTCCCGTAGAAATGCCTTTCAAAGTGTTATCAAGAGCATTCGAATATTTCCTATTGCCGCGGGGGAACGAAGAACATAGTCTAACAAGATGCCACAACGTTAATCGTTTATCTCACCGGTAAAAGCATTGCTGTAGTAACGAGACACCGTCTGCATGATGTCCCGAGAGTGGGTAGTAAACGGCGAGACCTTACGGTAGGTTCGAATTCTAAAAGTAAAGAGATATTTGACAGTTAATGCACAAACCATTGATGCTTGAGACACAATCTCGACCCCAGAGCTCTTCTCTCGACTGAGGGAGAGAAGAGCTCTGGGGAACCCTGAAACAAAGTGTCTTCTCATTGGTTTTCGTGAAGAACAATCAAAAGCGTCTCTAATTGGTGCATTCATGTTAGCAGGAGGAGTGAGCAGGCGCCGTAAGGTTCAAATAGCCAATTTTTGGCTACAAGAACCAAACGGCGCATGTTCTCCTGGATAGAGTTTTCCAGAGCCTTGTGTCGATCCAAGGCTCTGGTGACGAGAATGGCTTGAGACACAGAGAACTGACGTCGCCAACAACAAGCTTGCGCAAGGGGTCATCCACTAGATTAGCCTTTGCTATTTGGATGATCCCAACTCGCTCCCTATTTTGTTATTACACATTACACTCTTATTACACTCTCTTTTGTTGCCTATGTAAATTTTACCTATAATCTTTTATATGTTATGTGAAACTGAGCTGAGTTAAATAAATCATCTTGTCATGTCGCAACAAGCACCATGTAGTTGCAGTGGTTAGGGTGGGGTGGTCGGTCAAAGTGCAACTCCTGCTTCCTGGCTTGTTCCTAGTGGTCGCGAACACAACTTTACCACATTTGTAAATAGCCTAGTGGACTAGGGCTTCTCAATGCTTTTTTTAAATCAGTCTAGGATCAGGCTCCGCAGTGCAAGGGGACGAAAATAAATCATCTAGAACAGCGAGCCAAGCGGGGCTTTGGAGAGAGAGAGGGGAAGGTGGAGTTCGCAGCCTTGTCTTTTGCACAGGCGCGCTTCAGTGGCTTGCTTTGCTCGCCAATTTTCCCACAGCGGAGTCTGTTCACATGCTCTTTGTTTATTAGAAATGCTACTTTCCATAAAAGTCCCCATAGCTTTGTGTTTTTAACGTCATTACTGTGACGTGTTACCAAATTACCCGTTTTACACAACTAATTACGCGCCTAGGCGAGCCAGCAGTTTCAAGTTTTATAACGGAAGTCACCGAAAAATAATTTTTTGGTCACATAGTCTTGCTTCATGAACTTTTTTTCTTTGTTCAGTTTGTACTAGAGAGCCTTCCTTGCCTTGCGAGGATGAGCAAAATTCGGCCAGTGCTTCTGATTTAGATGGAAGAAAAACAATGATAACTCGGCCACCATTTATGAAGGTGGTCTATGATCCGTCTAACTTGAACCCGTTTTCCTACTGGACAAACTGTAAGAAGCACCGCCAACCTCCTAATGGAATTTCTTCAGAGTTTACTGTCTTCTTGAAATTATAATACTATATTATAATACTATATTATAATACTATATTATAATACTATATTATAATACTATATTATAATACTATAGTAATACTATACCCATGCACTAGCTGTGATCCACCATACTGCAAAGCAAGCGTGTCGCCATGAGCTTCATAGAGATCCTCTAAAATCCTGAAAGATCAATCCAAGTTTTTGGGGGCGCTTAAGTCGAGTTTTGTTGACATTCAATCGCATCGATCATGGTAAGGGTTTCTACTGGAT
>NC_090871.1:17467186-17482186 GCF_036669935.1 Montipora foliosa
AGCCTCCCTCTCTGTCCCCTCATTTTCTCTTGGTTGGGCTAATGGTTCAGAGAAGCTCAGCTTCAGACTTCGTTTGCTCCCACGAAGGACTGGAACGGACCCAGGATTCACAAAGAACTTCCTATAAGCGAAACAGTCTATTAAGAAATCTCGGTTGACCTTTCCCCCATTCCCCTGATCATTAGCAGTACAGTCAAAAATCTTAATTTTTTTTAAACATACCGGACAGCATCTGAATCAAACTGGACAAATGGTTTGTCGATCACTCCTAATGCACGTAGCTGAAAATGAATCCATTAAATAATTTGAATTACTGTCACAGTCAAGTTTTACCTCAGGTATTTGGCATTCCATTGATAACACTTTTACCTGATATCCCAGTGCACATTTGCCCACCATGAACTGGGCAGTGTTGGTTCTGTCCAAGCAATCAACACAGTTTGTCCTCAGCACACCATTCTTGAAACCAAGAGGTTGAAATTAATAATAATATAAAAAAGGTAAGGCGCATTGCACATTCAATAAGTAAAATAATGAGGAGGAACGGCAGAGCGTGCTGATAAATTGAAGTTGTAAAATTTTGTCCTCGAAAGATTCCTCGCTGTAGGGATCATTCATGTCTAGTTGAACGGATTTGATTGATTCCTGACATATTCCAGGGGCCCGTTTCTCGAAAGTCCCGAAACTTTTCGGGGCATTTTCGGGACTTTCGAGAAACGGGCCCCAGGTGACGAATCTTAAAGAAGAGTGTTGTTCGCGCGCATCATACCAACGCTAGAAAAGCCCAACGAACCAGCAATGAAAAGGGCGTATTTTTTCCATGGCTGTTTTTTTCTACCACTTGCTTTTGAAAAGTGTTTTGTTTGTTTGTTTGTTTGTTTTTTTTCAGTACCGTTTTTTGGGATTTCCATGCGTTAAAATCACAAATAAGCCAAACAAATACATGTGCCTCGAACGTTGGTTTTTAGTCTTATTATCATACGGCCACCAAGTCCCAAAAACACTCTGGTACTTGTCTCTTTCAAATTCAGCCCAATGTCATGTTAAAATCCCTATAAAAAAGCAAAAACTGAATTAATTCCCATTCTCCGTCCTATCCAGTGAAAAAACTAACCTGCCCTCTTCCGACACTGCCTTCAGCATATCCTCGACCACGCATACCGTCACATCTACAAACCAAATAATATTTATTGTTTTGATTCGAAGTGATCACATCAAGATGAGAGTTTGAACGCAAAGAGACAGGAATAGATCAGGGCTCAGTTGTTTTGGGGAAAAACTTGCTTAACTGGGATATAGTACTGTTACGGTAATGCTATATAGCCCGGCTATGGTCTGACTTAACTAGTGCTAGTCTGGCTTGGAGAAACTCGGCCCTGTTGCTAAGTGCAAGGCTTTCATCAGGCCATGTTTCTTTGGGAAATTCCGAATTCTGTTTTAAAAATCCTAACATGGAGTTTGTATTCCGAGGCTTTTTCCTTCGTGAGTATTTTCTATTCTTTACTTAAAACTCGGTCAAAAATCAAAATGATATTATAAATTGCAATAATAAGATATAGTAAGAATTTTAAAATTACTTGTTTTACAAGAATGCTGAGAGAATTTATTTCTCTTAACGGCTGAGTCCAATATAAGTAGACTTTACTCTGGTTGGGCGTAGTTGTAACCAAGACAAAAATCCCTTTTCGAATTAACCGTTTCTTTGGTTAGAAAAATATGAGGAGTGAATCTGGATTCTGATTTTTCCAAACAAACACGGCCTCGGATTCAAGGGTTCCCACTTCGAACCTCCGTTCCTTCAAAATGCTTTGAATATTCTCAGATCCGTGTGCCACATGTGGGTTGAGTTTGTTGGTTTTCTCTTCTGCTCCAAGAGGCTTTCCTCCGGGTATTCCTGTTTTCCATTTTTATCAAAAACCAAAGCTTCCTTCTTTCTGCTTTGATTTGATTTGTTGCCTTTCCAAGTAGCACAGCACTTGTGTCCAGTTTTATAGGCTTGAGAATTCAAGAAGTGTACTATAATTGTAATCTTATGGTTTAAAAAGTTGTTATACGCACAATGTAGCACTGATGGAGGTCAAACTCACTTCTGAGCTATAAAACTCCTCGACTGTACAGATACTCCCTATCTTTTGAGAGCAGGGATGGTGCAGTGGTGAGAGCATGCGCACTCCTTTTCCATCAATGTGGCCCGGGTTCATTTCTCAGACTCGGTGTCATATGTGGGTTGAGTTTGTTAGTTCTCTACTCTGCGTCAAGAGGTTTTTCCCCGAGTACTTCAGTTTTCCCCTGTCCTCAAAAACCAACATCTGATTTGATTTGATTTGCGTTCAGAATTTGAGTTGATTTCTATGCTCAGTGTCCCTACTTAGGCCCCGTCCACACACGTATCCGGTTATTTTTGAATCCGCAACTTTTTCTTTCCGGATACGCCTTCCATCCATACGTATCCGGCGAATTCGACGGCGAATCTGGAACTTTTTAAATACGCTCTCCAGAGTGGATATTTTTTAATCCGATATGAATCCAGAACCGTGAGGACGCCAAATGCGGATTTTTTTTATCCGGATGACGTAACAAGGTCGAGCCCAGTTCCTTACTGTGAAATCAATTCTCAAGATGGCTGCCGAGGGCTTCATGGCGCATGCTCAGTTACCTCTGTTTCCTTGAGAAGTCCTGAGTACTAGAGTGAATCCGGATACGTTTCGGCGAGGCTTACACCATGTAGTACTCCGTTTCGGATACGTGTGGACGGGCAAATTCGATTTGAATACGCTACGTGTGGATGGAAATATTTTTGAATCCGGAAAGAAAAAGTTGCGGATTCAGAAATATCCGGATACGTGCCCCAGCACTAGACACTTAAATCAAGTTGATAATCATCATTGAAGCGTTACCTAGCCGTTCATACCAGGTCAGATAGAGCGCCTTTCATATGACCTTGAAAAATAAACGTAAAGTCTGAACGTAAACAAAAATGCAAAAACAAAGGAGCGCGAATTTTCATTTGCTCAACGAACGCGGATGCAAACATTGTCATCTTTCCATGGAACTTTCCGGAAAGTGTCGCTTTGACGACAGTTGAAATGCAGTAATGTGATTGGGCAATCGAACTGTTTACTGCCCATATTAGGAGTTTCCTTGTATTTACAAAAATAAGGAGAACCTTTGCTTTTATCTTGCCAAACATTGGTCCTTGAAACAAATTGCGAACACTTTTTCAAGGTCATAGAAAACTCGTTCTAATGATTATTTAATAATGTACAGTGACCTTAAAACTGAATCCAAGTACCTCGCAAAGACAATTTTCAAACAAGTACACATGATTGCAATGAATTCTTACAAATAAGGTATACCTAACATCTCTTCTAATCTGATTACAATGCAACTCTTGACCACTGTGGAAAAACCCAGTTGCTTTGAAGACCTGAAGTGTAAATAAGATTCATAATTAGTCAAATTAACTGACAAATTTTGCCTCATTAGCATTAATGAAGCAAAACGGATGACTTATCTCACTTGCTCGAGACCGTACTGGGGAATATTGGCCCTCGGTCCGTACCGCCACGACCTCTGGCTAATTATTCCCAAGTACGGCCCTCGCGCTCGGATAGTAAGAGGTTAATATCAATATTTTTAAGACGTGTTTTCTGCCACTTAAAGTGCTACTATTAACTCCCGTTCAAAACTGACCGACTGGACCTTACAGGGTTGGATCCAGGGAAAAGCGACGTCAAAGGCTCACTAGCTTAAAATTTCAGCGTGTGAATACAGCTTATTATATACATGTATGCAAAACGCGAGTTTAAAAGTCTGAGAGCCGAAAACTCCCGTGTTGCACATTAATTCTGCGGCATATACGCGCATTGCAATCTTAATCTAGTGAGCCTTTGACGTCATTTTCTCCTCGATCCAGCTCCATGAAAATCTTAAAATTAGTAATGGTGGACCATGACATAAGAAAATTCCTGCTAAAATAAACAGGTGTCTTTTGGAAATCATGGCTTGAAACTTTGGTCGCTTAGTGTTTAGTTAACATAGTTTTGAAATCCGAAAAAAAATAAGAATTGATTTTTTTGGTCACAGGGGCACTTCAAAGCAATTTTTCAGGGGGGTTTTAGTGTCACCGTCACTTTTCTTTATTTTTGCTTTCAAATACAGTTATTTTGCTTCATATAAATCTTTAGAATTTCTCTGCTCACAAGCTTGTGGTAACTGTATTTAAAACAGCAGTGAAAATTTGCATCATTTAAGGATAAGACAAACCTCATCTGCAATGACAGTTAAGTTCTCCATGACATTACATCCTTTGCTGAATATGAAATTCAAGTCAAAAAACCCATTTAAGACAACATTTTCCCAACAATTTCGGAAATGAATGAGACACACTACTTCACATATTTTCCTCCATTTGAATCCAATTCTTTGACTTAATTGTTACCAGGTGACACCACATACTAATCTTTAATGGCCAAAACCAGTACTTAAGCCATTCACTCTCAACACCCCCATATTGATGAGTAAAATCATCAGCCATTAGATGAACGAAATCTATTAAGTCTCACTCCCAGGGGGTAAATGGGTGAATGAATGCAGGTAGATCAGAGGTTGTTAAACAAAATAAAGAGAAAACTAGTTTTTTCATCAAACACACTAACCTCTTGTTATAACGTGCCATGTCCCACGCTTTGTACTGTATTGCAAACTGCGCTGGCAAAAACTGGTTCAAATACTGAACAGCTCTTTCCAGTTCTTCACTAAGAATTTGTTCATGCCTTTTCTTCTCCCTTTTCTATAACATAAAAGGTCATCTGTGTTAACTGTAAACAAAAACCAAAAGTTCTTGTCTGCAAATATATGGCTATAATTATTAATACATTACATGCTAAGGCTGGTTTACACGCTACGACTTGGTGGCAGAATTTGTGGGCCCAACATTATCGTAGCCCAAATCGTACTTGTTCTTGATCTCCACAAATTTGTATACATGCCCTATTCTCAAATCCTGATTGACATGCCAGCTTCTCTGAAAGTGTTGGCCCGACTCAACACAAAGCTGTTGCACTGCAACAGATTTCTTGAATTGGGTCGATTATGATTTTCATGAATCAGTCGCAAATCAGGCATCAAATACACGTACAATTCGTTCTTCGGCGATGTCAATAATGTTGGGCTGACAAATGGTGCCGCCAAATCGTACTGTGTAAACCGTCCTTTAGCAGTTTACTCATGATGCTAAGAAAGTGCAGCGAATTTTGTTTTGGTTGCAAAAAAATGCTCTGAAGTTAATCAGATTTTTAAAGTGGAAAACACTATTACACTGTACTTCCATTCTGACTCATGTTTGGCTGCTAAGGAGATTACAAAATTCCATGTTTTATGTTTCAGTACGGTATTGGTTGGATATACTCAATCTTTTATTGACAAAATAAACTCTCAAACTACAGTCAACCCACCTTGACAAGATTAAGAATCACCACGGGTGCACCAAACCTCCTCAGTAGCTGACTAAAGTGTTGAGCAGCAGCCGAACAAAATGGATCAGCCCGATCAACTGAAAAACACAAATGAAATCAAATAAACCTGAATGGCAATTCACACTTTTGATGACCTTGTAATTGCAATACTCAAGGAAAACCAGGGGTTAACTCATTAGGGTTTCTCAAGGGATGATCTGCATTTAAAGTGAGGTCAGGGCAGAATAGGGGCTAAAAGGACCAGAGAAGGGTCCCACCATGAAATGACGAGCGGTACAGCTCTTGCACGTAAGTCTTGCACGTACGAGCATGGCAGGTATTTTTTGCAGGTTGCAGGTTGCAGGTTGCAGGTTGAAATTTAATTATAACTGGATATACTTACATGTACCGTGACTGTTACATGAATAGCTAACCTTAGGCCTTAGGCCTAAGGTTAGCTATTCATGTAACAGTCACCTTCTCTCACCATCAACGATTTCGGATATCAACCACAGATTATCTTTAGGGGAGTTGGACAGCGACCTTCTCTCACCATCAACGATTTCGGATATCAACCACAGATTATCTTTAGGGGAGTTGGTCAGCGACATTTCCCAGTTTGTTCTATAAAGACCAGCAGACTCACCTACCCCTCGATTAAATATTTCGAGATACTTACCCACCACTACGCATGGTGTAACAAAGAATTTGAAGAATTTTCAACCTCTTTACGTCAAGTAAGGCATCATGTTGTGTCCGACCATTTGGAATATTGACATCTGACACAGGAATTTTGATCTGGAAATGTTATGTTGCTTACTTGACGTATCATGCCCCATTCTAAACCTACTACAATGTACATGTAGTTCTCCGTCCTTCAGACTTCGCACTAAAAAGGGGCATAGTCATTGCTTTGAAATGAAGCTAGTAGCTCTTGTTGACATATGCATGAAGATAATAAGTAATTTCAGGCAAAATTTATTGAGGAGAAGCAAAGGAAAAAAGCAAAAAATAAGCAAGAAGAAGCCAAGAGAATTTATTTCATAATTACCAATTATTTGCGGCTTGGGGACCATAACTTGCTTTACTTCCTAAAAAAAGTAGTTTTGTTAGTTGTTTTTCATTATTGTTTTCCTTGTTTCACACTGTAAAATAATTCTTTTAATACATGTACCGTTAAGTTTCATGGCATATTGTGTGTCACGAAGTGTCACCTCAAGATTGTGTGACATCACTTTTCTCAAGGAGCCCTACCTGCGACCAAAATGAAGGGACAGATCCTCTCAGCTGAACATAGGATGTAAACCATCCACTCTTAAAGGACAAAACTGAGGCGTTGTGAACAATCTGCTCAGTCTCAACCTCATTAGCCACACTTCCCTTTAAATTTAAAAGAAAAGTCAGTACCGATGTTCCAACTATACATGTAATTTCCAAGTTACATGCAGTGTTAATAAGTTCTTAGTACAACATTTTGCAATAAAAACAAGCGATAAAAAATAAGAAGAACGATGTTTCAACCGCTCCACAGTCATTTTCAAGTTCAAAAAAGTTCATAGATAGAAAATTCCGCATATATTATTTCTGAAACAATGGAATGAAAGGTAAAAGCTAAGTATTTACATACGAACAATAAAAATAACAGAATGCGAAAATGAAGTGTAAATAAAAGGTGAAGAGAATGAAAACTATTAGAAGTGCTAAGCAAACAGCTTTGCGTGGATGGAATCACTCTGTTTGTTTAATTTTGGCTTAAGATCCCAAATAAAGACGTTTCAAAAATCAAGCAATCGAACTTGTTTGAGCACTTCCTCAGGATCCCAAAGTTCTTTGCAATTTCACATGGCTCGTTTCCATGTTGTTGTCTTACATGGTTGCCGATTACTGATCGTTTGTGTTCCTCCACACGTTGATGTAGGTGTCGGCTTTTAAAGCCGACAAAATCTGCATCACACAGATCACAGTTAAAGAAATGTAAAATGTTTTGCTGATTGACAATTGGAGGTTTAGACCGGTTCCTTAGCTTCAAGCTCATCTTTGATCTTGTGGCTTGTAAAGACAGGATGTACTTCGGTATTTATCTTTCAGCTAAGATCACTATGTTGCTCGCGTAGTTTGTTTGCTGATCTCTGATCTTTGAAGGGCAGGGGTATTCTATTTTTTAAGGGCAGGGGTATTCTTTAGGATAATGAGGAAGTGCTCGAACATGTTCAATGGCTTGATTTTTTAAATGTTTTTTATTCAGGACCTTAAGCCAAAATTAAACAAACAGAGTGATTCCATCCGTGCAAAGCTGTTTGCTTAGCACTTCTAATAGTTTTTATTCTCTTCACCTCTAGTTTACACTTCATGTTTTGCATTCTGTTATTTTTATTGTTTGTATGTAAATATCTTTTACCTTTCATTCCATTGTTTCAGAAATTGTATATATGCGGAATTTTTTATCCATGAACTTGAACTTGATTTAATGACCATGGAGCGGTTGAAATGTCATTCTTCTTATTTTTTTATCACTCTTTTGGACTTTTTCTAAATCCCTTTTCCAAGGAAAAATAGGCCAACATTCATTGTAGGTTCCATTTTATTCTTTCTGACTACAATTAAAATAAGTATTATAGTATCAAGGTGCACCTCGTCATTTGCTCCTCTCTTTAGGAATCTGGTCCCAGCAAACTCCTTTGACCTTCGAGCAATCAAAGTCACATATATGGGTCTTCCATAAACACAAATATCTGCGCAGAGTGTCAAGGACCAATGCAGGATGGTGGACTACTCTGACAGAGGAAGTAAGAAGCAGCAAGGAAAGGAGGAGTATACAGCTGGAGCAGACAAAAGCACAACAGGAAAAACATATCAAATCTGCTCACAGAATTTCATGTGAAACAACTGCAGCAGACTGGATTGGAACATGACGCAATTCACAACTTCGTTCTTGACAATACTGAGTGCAGTCCTCAGGCACAATCTCAGACTGAGATTGAGATCATTTTAATCTGGAATGAAAAGCTTGCTTTACTTGCTTTACTTTACTTGCTTTACTGATGGACACCGACCATTCAATACATTGAAAGGAAGGTGCTAAATTAATTAATGAAATTAATGAAAGATTTGGAATGCATGGAAATATAAAACAAATATGACTTGAACTTATTGTTTATAAAAACAAAATTATTATCATGCTTTTGAATTAAATATAACAAAAAGATACCAGATTGTCCCACAAAGCCATTAACAACATGAAGAATCCAATCAGAGTGGACAGCTCCCTCAAACCCTTGCAATAGATACTTGTTCCATACAAACTTGTGACAGGAATTTTTCTTGTTCAAGAAAGGCTTTTCCCATCGCTGCCTTCTTTTATGACATTCTGCACAGACAACATTTTCAGTATGAACAGAATTAGATCTTTCTAAATCTTTTTGAGGTTGTGGAATTCCATTGTCTTTTACTAATGGTAAAGAAGAAACTTCTTCAGGAGAGGCACCACATTTGTCAGTATTTACATCTATTTTCTCATTGACTGTTTTCTCATTACTGTCACCAGCAAGTGCTAGGTTTGTTGCTGCAGTTTGCTTTTCTCCTTCAAAGCTGGCTTCTTCCTTTTCATTAATTTCAGTAGTTATATCACTTTTAATTTGCTTGCTGACAATATTCCTTGGATCTTTCAATTCCTCCTGGCAGCTGGAGAGAGCGAAATCACTGTGTGATGTTTGATCATGCATTCCTTCTCGTTTTAACTCATCCGATTTGTGGCAATTTGCCTTAAGTTTATCACTGCCTGGTGACTGACACTTGTCTCCATTTCCTTTTTTGAAATGGCTGCAGGCTGCCCAGGCCTGCCAGCCCTCTGTGCTAGAAGAATCTGGTTGAGGATTGATAACAGGTTCCAATTGATGCTGGAGATTATGGGTCAGATCGTAACTGTAACTAATAGTATAAAGAAAATACAAAAACAAAATTAACAGCAACCCAGACATGTTTGCCACAGTACGAACAATTTACCACATTCATTGTGATAATGCTTTACCAGGCACCTTAGCTAGTAAATGCAACCAACTCACATCGCCATCGGGATGATACTGTGAAAATTACAGAATAATAATTAATATTATGCAAATGATTTTGCCAACCAACCGGTGCCCCACACTGAAACATCGCGAACCTACAGCTGTGAGTGTGGAATTTTGGTCTCTCTCGTCAACAGCTACAGGGAGCCAAGACAATGTCAGTCTTATCTAATTTATTCACAGGTTGATGGCACTCCTAAGATAATGAAAAAAGGAATGACCACGAGAGACACCCAATTATGAAGATGAACTGTATGGAATGAGCTACTCTTTCCCCAGGATGTTTTCATTCAAATTCATCCAATCATAATTCACAACGCAAGGTGGCAATCAGTGGTGATCATTGCACCAAAACAGAGCTGGAACTTTTCATAAAAGATTTTTACACAGTAAAAAAGTGATTGAGGATCACAAAAACAAGAAACACAACAACTACATTTATTTAACAACAGATAGATTTTGCTCTGTCTAACGCCAGACGATTTTACTCATCATTGGGCGGTTGTGGGCGGTTCAGAAGTCAATGGGATAAAAGGGGTCATCCTTACAATGTACCGTAAAAAAAGAAAGTGCAGGTTGCCATGAATACTACTTCCTTAACATTTTGGCCCATCTTGAATGCTTCTATCAAGAAATCTTTGAGTCCACTGTTAAACCTACCATGACTTAAAATTCCCCTGGCTAAAGAGCAATTCAGGTCACATAAATCGCACCATGCAAAGGAGGCTAGGAAACTCTTATAAGAATGGGCATTTACCTGAAGTAAAAGTTACTTGAAAGGTCCACATTTTGAAAAATTTTGACATATCTGAAAACAGAGGGAACATTACTTCTTGGTGACTAAAAGATACCATGGCAGGAAATCCCCTCATATTGAAATTACAGTGTCTTTGAGGCCGACAGATAACAGTAAATTTCAAACATTTCCTGGAAAATTGAAAAGGTAGTCCAAAATTCCCAAAAGGAAAATATGTTCCATTTGCTTTTGTCTAAGGTTTATCTACCATTCCAGTACCTTCCAGTAAATTTGAGCAAATTTTCAAATAAAGCAATATGTCAATCCCAACAGAATAGGCTGATTTAGCAACAGAACGGGAACGTCAGTAGCGACGGCGTGCGCAGAAAAAACACCAATAAGAATTCAGAATAGAATACAATGTAGACTCCACTCTTTTCTTCTCTATTCTAAATTCTCATTGGTAGTTTTGCTGCACGCGACGTCGCCACTGACGTTCCCGTTCTGTTGCTAAATCAGCCTAATGTCCCATTGGGGTGTTTTTGGTTACCATTATGAATAAAGCCATGACATCAATCAGTTTTTGGCTTAATATTAACAACAATCAATGTCACAATAAAAAAGGGAATGGCAGAAGTTTAAAAAAAAAGAAACAAGAAAAAAGTTTAGTCCTAGGAAATGCAGTCAATACAATCAAGACACATGCAACAAATACTTAAGAATGGCTAATCATAAAAGCACAGCTGGTATAATTGTTACTAACTTGGCTTCATCAGGATGCTGAATTTTCTGCTTCACAAATTCATTGCCTATTGGAATCAGCTTTGTATCCTCGATCTTGTAGATACTGTGGCTGCCAATCTGAGCTACCCTGGAAACCATTTTTTTTACCAAAATGAGCAAGTTAACAAAAAATTCAATAAACCTAACAGTGGTTTCAATAAGTACCAACAGCCAATGAAAATCGCTGGCTACCTCACTCAGAGAAGTCAGCTGCTACTTTTTCCCTAAATTGAAAAAAATTAAACAGACTCTTTCTAAACTAATTATAAGATTAAAACTCACTTTGAAAATGACCACATGAGGTCCTCTAAATGTGATTGTTTCTCTAAACAGTTCGATTATTTAAGGCAAAGTTGCCAAGCACACTATTTCAATTAGTTTTGCACATGCTCCATTTAAATTTCAAATAGCATTAGTCTTATTTGTGCAAGCCACCTTAGTTGACGGTGTGAAAGCTTGAGTTTTTCATTTGTTTTCACTCATTCAAGCTGACCATTTGCTAACCTGTGTACAGTAGTACAATTTGCTAACCAAAAGTGTAGACTTGTGAACTGTTTACCTAATACAGAGGAAGTCATACAGTGTAGAAGTGTGTAGTCAGTTTTACAGTCGTTTCTTGTAATCTTTCTACTCGTTTTTGAAATTTGTCAGGCACGTAAGTATGGACCTTCTACTTAATATTTTATACCGAATTTGTAGTTATTTATTACAAGACTACTCGGTTCCTTCCTTTTACTTGTGAAATGTGTCATTTGGGAAGGAACTGTTAAAAGTGCCATGCCTGAGACACCCCTAGAGAAAGGCCATTAGGCCATTAGGCCCCTTGTTGATGCACTCAGTCAGTTACTTTACTCAAACCAGCCACCCATCCACAAATTTTACTGAAACCTGCACTGACCGAACATGAACCAAGGACAAAATCGAGAAGAAAAGTAACTGGGACAAAATTTTGAACATAGAATCTGTGCTGTTCTTTGGCTAAATCTGGTAGCCCTCCCAATGCTAGGTATCAGAGAAACCTACTTTCTCCGTTCCGTGATCAGTATGATGTAGTATCCTTCAAGGAATTTGACAAATCCTGGAAAAAAATACTGCCTCAAAGTTAACTCTTAAAAGATGACTTCTATAGACCTTATTCATAAATGGTGGTCAATTTATAATTCTTTTGTCAAAGTGCAAATTAGCCTACCAAGCCTCAATACCATACAGTGAATTGAAAAGAATTCTTGCTCTAAAATGAGGCTTGGTAGGCTAATTTGCACGTGGACAAAAGAATTATAAATGTGACCGCCATTTATGAATAAGGTCTATCAAATAAGACTCTTCTTTACCCCCTAACCAGTAAAGAATTCTAAGATGCATAGGTTTGAATTTTGTACATTTGGGAGTGGCCATTCTAGCTAGAAAAAGAAGATGGTGGTTTTTAATACCATTTTTTAACTCTTTCCTGGGTGACTCCTGTAAGGAGGTTGACACTCCATATGAACAAAAACAAGGATAAAGTGATACATCACTTCAAACAACTTTGTTATGAATTTCTGAGACTAGGCTAACAAGCATAATTATTTGGGAGGTTCTCTTAATGATATATGTACAAGGCAATGTTTTCAAAATTTATCTGGATTTTTCTTCTTAACATTACATTTTTTTCAATTTAATGCTGAGTCACTCAATACAATCTGACTCATAATTAAATAATAGAGGACTTTTTCCGTGTTTACATAGCCTTATGCAAAAACAAGGGGGAGTTGGGAGAATTCAAGACAGTTATGTCGAGAATTCTCCCGACTCCCAGAGTGTTTAGATAAGGATATGTAAACATAGAAAAAGTCCTCTATCGCTTTTATAAAATATTTCTCAAAAATCATTTGACAAATGAAGCAAAATGTTAGTTTTTTACTCCTTGAATACAACAGATTTTCTTGAAACACACCCATATTTCCTACCAGCCAATCAAAACGCAAATCCGACAACACATAACCAATCAAGATTCATGTGATGTCAGAGCCGTGTTTATATACCCCCAATGAGAGTGTGCATACTATCCTCATTATTTTACAAAATCTAGATGCAAGTCTCCTTGATTCTCATGGTACAAAGTTGGTACCAGCCCTGGTGAAGGATGGGGTGAAGCTTACCAACAATCCCATAGGCAGAGATACTCCTATGCAAGCCCCTGTTTGTGGTCTCATATGGCCTGTTCTTATTTGGCATGTTACCAGCATTTATCATGGACAACAAGTCCTTGATCTGCCTTTGACTATATTCAACCTGAACAAGCAAACAAAAACACTTACAAGAATTCATTTTGTTAGTTATATATAGAAGTAATAATTTATATTAATTAATATATAATTTAATTAATATTAATTAATACAGAATATAATTATATTAATTATATTATAACAATAGGAAAAAAAATACTGATAATGATAAAAAACAGTTCATACAAAAGTACCCAACTAACTGGGGAGAATGCACTCATCAAATCTGAATAAAGGAGAACAGAGGAAATGATTTTGAAATCTTGTTTTGTTGGCAAGAGGGGAAAACCTGACAGTACCACCAAGAGAAAACTTAGAGTACCAACAATCTCAACCAACGTATAATATACAGATTCCAAGACACATTGGTGGAAGAAGACATCTCACCATTGCAAGAACCAAAACCCCTTTGATTGCTTGACTTCCTCTTGCGAATCGGTAAAATATGGCATGAACTTTCATCAGTCAAAATAGCCCTCACCACCCAAATCTAACACAGGTCCTAACAGTGACTTTTTTTTGGTCCCCCAAAAAGGCCAGAAAGGTAAAACCATGCACATGCTGTTTGCATCTATTTTCACATTTATTTATTATTTATAGCAATGGGTAATTAAAGGCAAACCTTGTCATCAAAAACCACCAGTTCGTATGGTTCCGTCCTGTCTATCTTCAGTACGCGAAATCGAGTTTCTGCATTATTTGAACCTACGAGGAAATACCTCTGGAATGTTGAGAAATATAAATCGCTGGTCAGGGAGGCTTTCACGTAAATGGAGTCAAGATAAGCGAGTAAATTTCAGCGTAACTGCTGAATATCTGGAATGATTTCCGTACAGGTCCCAACTTCATTATGCATGCTGAATAAATTAATTATGCATTAATGTTATTGTATATGTATACCCAAGGGTATACAACACTACCCATTTCAATATACTCGGATAACTTTCTGTAATTAAGTAGAACTCTTTATGGAGTATGCATAAAATAACCTTGAGAAATCAGTTTAAGATTGCTATGGTGGATTGTTGTCTCTGGTGCCATCAAAGACCAACAAATTTTAGTGATTAGTGTCAAAACAATTATTAATGCTCAACTTAGCGATTTGGGTAACTAAGCCCTTATTTTGAATGGTTACCTTTCATGAAAGGGTTAGGGACACTGCCCACATTTTAGGAATTAGGGTTAAGCTTTCAATTAATAATTTTGTTTCTCTTGGGGAAAATCCATGCTTTTTGATTTGTTAATTTGATTTTGATGACGGTTATCAAATTCCAATGACGCATGAGCTGTGTGCGGATCATCTGGCAATAACAAAAACCTGAGTGAAGCTTGAAAATCGAGCAGGATTTTGAGGTTGCAGAGCCGTGTAAATGCAATGATTTTTGGCACGATGCTAGCAAAATTATCAACTTTCTACATGCCCAAGGCTGGGAGGCATGCAACCTTTGGGAGGGGAAGAAATTCGGCTAAATTCTGGAGGAACTCGGCCGTGAGCGGTCTTGGAAGTTGCATGCCTTGTCTATTTAATTTATACATGTATTGTATGTGTTGACGCATGGGATCTAAAGAGGAAATCAAAGCATCCCAAAAACCCATCAAATCACTCAGGAAAATGCAGAAAATAGTAGGTGAGTGAACTTTATTTATCTGGCTGTCTATAAAATGAATTTTCGAAAAGAAACATCACGACTTGA
>NC_090871.1:17492186-17514686 GCF_036669935.1 Montipora foliosa
AGGGAGCTTGAGAAATTTACCAAGATACGGTACTTTGTATAAAACAACAACCTACGGGAACGAATCTTTGTGGTCAGGGAACGTTTCTGTTCACGAATGTAAACCAGAGCCCAAAAATGAGTTTCTAATGGACTTAGAAGAAGAGCTGATGGAATTTCAGTGTGATACCAATTCTATCAGTGATAGCGAAACTCTTGATCGCCCATCGATAAGTAGCTTTACGGAAGAAGATGAAAGACCATTGAGAGATAAGTTTTACAACCTGGATCAAGACATTTCGGTCTGGTCGGACTTTCTTGGAACCTCCTTGCACCCTAAGTCAATTCAATTAATCCGAGATTTTTGTCACGAAGAAGGCAGCAATCCCTTTGATGTGTTTGGTTATGGACAACATTTGGCAAAAGAGGAACATTTCTATGATGAGTTTGAAAATAATTTACATTTCTTTGTGGAGGAATGTGATAGTCTGCAAGGATTTCAGGTAAAGCAGCTGAAAAAAAGATGTACAGTTCAAGCTTTGTTGTGCAAGCTTTGGGGTGCAGGGATGGCGCGGGGTGCAGGGATGGCGCAGTGGTGAGAGCACTCGCCTCCCACCAATGTGGCGCGGGTTCGATTCCCGGACTCGGCGTCATATGTATGCACTCCGGTATGCACTCCGGTTTCCCCTCTCCTCAAAAACCAACATTTGACTTGATTTACTTTCATTGCTCATTTCAGTTTACAGTGTCCCCAATTAGCGCTCCAGCGCTAGAACGACTAGACACTTAAATAAAGTTCCTTTCCTTTCCTTTTTTTTTTTTTTTGTAAGTTGAAACTTACTTTATAAGCTTACTTGAAACTTATCTAGATAATTTAAGAAATTGCGTAAATTGTCTAGATAAGTGCGAGGATTTCTCCTCTATTTTGTCTATAACCTGCACTTCAAATGTACATCCATTTCATTCATCAAGTCCTTTCACAGGAACACAAGAGCCTTACAAGTTGACCCACTCCTAACTGTGTAGCTTCATAGCTCAGTTGGTAGAGCATTGCACTGGTGTCGCAAAGGTCGCGGGTTTGAATCCCGTTGAAGCCACCTGAATTTCTCAGGGGTCAGCATGAGATAAATTTCTTAGATAAGTGGAACAATCACTTCTCTATTTTGTATATAACCTGGACCTTGGAGGGAAGGAAAATATTTCTTTGCACTCCAAACAACCGTAAGCAGATTTGTTTTACAGGTCTCATGTAAATAGATAAAGGGAATGGACAGTCTTGTGTGAAGAGTGATCTGACCTTCGTCTAGTGTGAGATCGTACTGTGGATTATGTAATTACTCTAACATTGTTTGGGAGAACATTATACTGAGAGTGGTGAAAGTCATGGACAGAAACTTGAGTAGAATCATCTTTTGGGTTAAGTGACAACCTTTGTTGTGGAAGGCATACTGTCGGTTAGTTTTGCCAATTTTTGTCTCTCCCAGGACTAAATTTTACCCATTCCATTTTATTTTACCTGTCCAATAATAAGTATTCATGCTTAATGTTATTTTTATGGAATGGTTGACAGTTTTTACATCCAATATTATTATATGAGGTTGTGCAGAGATCATCTTTAGTAAAGTAACATAGTCATTGGTGACTTGATTTTCAGTTCTTAGAAGCCTTCACACATTTCTCTGGAATCTGTCATAAATTCATTGTATCTAGGAGAGTGGCCTGAGATGATTGAAAGGCAATCAAGCAAATTTGAGACTCATTGATCAATGATGTCATCCTCAGCTCCGTTGTATGTTGTTTTCATTTAGATTTTCACTGATGTCTCCGATGGTTTTGGAGGATTAAGTAGCCAGATACTTGAAGAACTGAAGGATGAGTATTCAGCAAAATCATTTATTTCTTTTGGACTTTCACCAGCTCAGTGTTTGAATGGGACAAACAAAAAGGCTGCCCTAAGAATTCTGAATTCAGCATTGAGCTATGGCCGTTTATCAGAATTCAGCGACTTATTTGTACCGCTGTCACTTGCTAGTGAGACATGGCCACACCCAGGACCTGCAAGGGAGTTTCCACTGCTAATTTACCAGGTACCATAATTTAGAATTATGTAACTGTGTAACACACTGAAATATATCGATAAAAATTTGTCTCATATTTACATGCAAAAAGTAAACTTGGCCCATTGTTCATCTGGACAAAAATGCCTTCAAATATCAGGAAAAGTATAGAAGCCATTATGGAGTAAAATCACTGGATCGCAATATTTTGGCTGAATGTTTTAGTCTTTGTAAGTCTTACTGATAGTGTTTGATCACAGATGTTACATGGCTGAAGAACAGTCATGTGATGAGTGTGTTGCACCCACTTGTTATCAGACTGATAAAGAATGAGCCCTTTATCAGAAATAGCATGGTGAAGTGGGGTGTTATGGTCTTTCCAATTCTCTCCAGCAACAAATACGGTAGGTAGCCAAGTGGTAATGTTTTTAAAAAACCTTAGAGTGTGTGACACCACCTTGGCTGAAAGTTGAGTGCTTTCCTGGGTGCTGGAACATAGTTACAAGTAAATGTAGACGAGGATATAGATGTTTCTGGATTGATTTTAAATACATCGTAAGTCACAAGCTTTTCTAATTATGTATCCAAAACGTGGAATGATATATTTTTGCTTTAACCATAAAGAATATGTTCAGGACCCCAAAGATATTTTGTCCTAATCAAGGACACCCAATGAGCAAATTAAGCCAAAAGCCTTTGAGAGACATTTTTTGGCTCCTTGTAATTTATAAAGACTGACTACCATGCGTATTGAGGGCAGATTACTTCCACTGATTACTTCCACTGACGAGTAGGGATGTTGTCCTTCTTGGAAATTAAAAAAAACGGCTGCTTTAGGAGCCACCAACTTTACAAAAGTGAGTGACCAACAGAATAAACTTCTATACAAATAAAAACTTTATTAACAGGGTTTCATAGATAAGACCTCTAAATAAATAAAGAAATAAATAAATAAATATTAACAGGGTTTCGCAGGCTAGCCTGGGAACGCAGACGTATTTCCGGCGGTTGTTTAACAAAATTTTATTTAAGGGATTGGGAACTAGGAAAAGTTTTCAACACGGCAGGCAAATGAATTCCAACCAGTTTGGCAAACTTTTATGGAAGCTTCACTGTCCAAATGCCCAACTAGTTTAGACAGGAAGAAAAGCTGAGCAATTCCATTTAGTTGGTAGTTCTTTATTGAACTATTAGCCAAACATTTCAAGTTACATGTATTTGGTTGAGCTGACGAAAATCCATCATCTGAATCGAGCCTCAACCATACTTCAGTGAGGAATAAATCTATAGCTTTTTCACTTTTTATGACGGCTTGGGACATTAATTTCAACAAGAAATTGGTGCTGGTACTTATCAAAATGCTAGTAATTATATTATTCTGCCAAAAATGTCAGGCCGCAAGGCCCTTATTAATCAGCAGTTTAATTAAAATGAGGAATTTAAGAAATTGATCCCAATAAGTTGTTTTGGTGAGTCAGCAATTCCAGGCCATAAATAATAACAGTTATTATTATTTTTGGTATCTTGAAAAGAAACTTTTTGTTTAGTCCTCTTTTGGTCATCTGCCCCAGTTGTTTGAAGGGTGGATAGCGCTATGCACTGGATAACTCAATTGTTTTTGTTAGTGTTTATCCGTTGGGTCGTGATTTATCCGGTGGGTAGCGTTATTTACCTCTTGAAGAACCGAGGCCTGATGTCTTGAATAAGTTTGACTTATTTTTAGAGCGGTTTTCAAATGAGTGTCGTAAAACCAAAACCAAAGTAATTACTTTGGCCAATAAAAAAGGACGGAGACAATCCAGTAAACCAATCGAAACTCGAAGTAATTACACGTAGCCGACACAAAGCGCGGGAAAATGTGCACGCACGAGCCACGATTGCTTTTGGTTTCACTTCTGATTGGTTGAAAAACTGGCGCGAGAACTTTGAACCAATCACTGAGTGAAGTAATCATAAACCAAAGTAATTCGCTAATTACTTTCGACACTCAATTGAAAACCGCTCTAAAGTGTCCTGTGTACTTGTTTGCAGCCTTCACTTCCATACCACACCAGCTCTGTAATTGGAGTATGCATTGATACAGTGACCATGCCTTATCGACTTCTCACACCACAGGCCTCTACGATGAACAGTTTTGTGGAAAGTGTGGGATTTGGAGAGAGAACAGTTGCCAGTCTATCGTCTACTTTTCCTTTACCTGTAGAAGAGACCAGTTCTCTATCGTCTCTTTTTCATTCGAGACTTAATAAAAATGGCAAAGAGCTTTTACAATCATTAACACCAGGCATGTCAAGTAATTGTTCTGTTATTTCACAGTCTGCCGTCGTCAGAGGAATTCCAACATCCCTTGTATGTACTTCTTCAAGAAACATTCGTGCTCAGACTTCTTTGCAGAATGACAGTTCCTTTGAAGCCTGTTCGTCTGCCAGCGAAATTGTTCATGCGTTCTTGAGAAATCTAAATCCTAACGCTTCCTCGTCATGTTGGAATGTGAATCAGGCCTGTATTGTCAAACCACCATTCCCAAATATTTTTACTCCCAAGGTAACAGCTGATGGTTTTGTGATGGAGGGATATACAAGACCTAAGAGTTGTGGAGTAAATCTCACCAGCGTCCTGAGTTGTTTAGAGACCAATTCTGGTATTTCTGATATGTTATTGTCATTGGTTCACTGGGCCAAAAAGGTAGACATTAGGAAACACCATGTGTTTCTTGAATCTGGAACGGAAGTCGAAAGCTTCAATGGAATTCTTGAGGAACTCTCAAGTTTATCCCAGCGATATAAAAATCCATGAGGTGTGACATAAAAGCTTTTCCAATCTTCACGCAGCTTCACTCTGTCAAAAGGAGTGGAAACCACTCAATTCCTGTAAATTCAGTTCTTCTCAAGCAATTCAGTAATCACATATCTTAGAGTTTGAAAATTATCACAAACCAGTTTGTGCCAATGAATGCAAGCGACTGCAACGATGGCTCTCTATAGCACCGGTCGAATGCTCTACCCATGGAGCTCTAGGGAGGCCTGGGTAGCTACAATTTCGGACATACCCTGTTGAGACAAAGAGATATTTTTGGTACTCCAAAATCTTATCCAAATGTTTTCCGCTTAAAAGCCACCCTTTCTCCTCCCCACAAACTCGATGTTGATTTATCTTGGTCGGAAATATACTGCATAACAGGTGAATAACAATACAATGTACTCAGCAACATTGACTGAGGGGGAAGGAAAGTGTAAATTCTTCCCTCAGTGGGAGTGTGAGAAGATGAAGGTGAATTTTTGTCGCTGTCTCAACAGTTTGGTCCAAGATCGCTGGTAGGTCGCTCATTTAGGTTCTGCAACGATGGACAGCGATCACAGGGTGTCCTTAAGCTTCATATAAAAATAGATAGTAGACTGACTGACGCTACTCACGAGCATTGCAAAAGAAAACGTTTATTGCGAATATAATTTTTTACGAGCCTGACCCAAAAGCAAAGAGAGAGATTAATAAATTGGTCTGTGGACCCTCTGCATTGCTTTCCTGTACTGAAGTCTTTAAACGAAAGGCAAGCGATTAGTGCGTGTTGACTGAATTCAACAATTTAGAGAGATAGAGCGACTTTCGTATGACTTTGAAAAAGTGTTTGCAATTTGTTTCACGGACCAGTGTGTGGCAAGATTAAAACAAAGCTTCTCCTTATTCCCGTCAATACAAAGAAAATCCTAAAATGGGCAGTAAACACTTCGATTGCCCAATCACATTACTGCATTTCAAATGACTTCAAAGGGAAACTTTCCAGAAAGTTCCATGGAGAGATGACATTGTTTGCAACTGCGTTTACGGCAAACCTTTGGCTGAAATTATTCGTGTTACCAAAAATCAAGGAAACTTGTGTGATAGAGACAAGTTGGGATAAGAGAATTTTCATGCTGCACGTGCAGCACGAATTTTGGTGCATTTCTTTGCGGCACTCGACAAAACGACAACGTGAAATTATAAAATTTTAGGTTTTGGCGACAACGAGAGCATATAACAATGAACAATTCATTTTCTGTGTTTACTTTAAAACCGTTGGTACCCATCCTGTAATAATTGCGAAATACTTGCGGTTAACGCTAAAGCCCCGTGCGAACGGAAGCAACAACTCCCAGCATTGTTGCGAATTGTTGGTTCTGCAGATTTTTGTTGGTGTTGGCAGTTGTGTGCACTGAAACGGACGCAATAACTCCCAACAAAGTAAAGGACGCGCAGTGTAATGTGGGAAGGATGCGACCCATAAGACTTTGTAAACTTAGAAAATTCGGCTCCCATTAACATGTTAATGCGGGTCAACACTCATTGCCATCCCTCAAACTGACATTTCCCTTTTTATTCAACTTATTCTTACACGACGTACACTTTACTTCAGACTTCAAATCTACTTCAAAGAAACAAACATTTCAATTTGCAGAGTACATTCAGATTAGACGAGCTAAGGAGTTGAACCCGGATCGATAGGTTCCCCTTGCATATTCCAATATCCACTAGACTAACGAGACAAGCTCCTGGAAGATCGAATTTTTTATAGTATTGACATAGTAGTATCCAGCAAAGCAAGTAAAAGCTAACCGTCTTCCAAGTGGATTTTAGATCAGCGCGGCTCTGCTCAGAAACGCTATTTCTTGTTGAACTAAAGCGCTAATTCTGCCTGTTTTCATTCTTTTTACAGCGATAAGCTTCTCATATTAAGATGGGATATTGGGTCGTGTAATTGTAAGGAAATGTCCAGTGTCAGTTTGACGGATGGCCATTAGTGTTGACCGTTAATGCGTTGCTATCTCCGTGGAGACCATCTGGAATGCGCGTGCGTGACCCCAACAATGTTGAAAGAGCTTTGCAACGGGATCCAACATTGTTGCGCAACGCGTAGGTTGGAGTTGTTGGCTCAAAACTTCGACCGGTTTCAACTTCGTGCAATAACTCCCAAGAACAGCAAACAAAACAGGGTGTGAAAGCGCACGCAACATGTAACCCCCCAACAAAACAAGACGCCTATAACGGTGTATCCCTGGGATGCATAAACAGTTAACATGAATTGTCCAGTTACAGCTTACAACAACTACGGGTAAAAGTCGGAAAATGACGAGAGTTTACCATAAAGATGAATCTGTAATTTGACTAGCAGGTATTTGTTGTAAAAACAGAACTAGAGGTTATTTCTTATAATTAATGCTACTAAATTTGCTAATGAAAACAATCAGCTCAGCACTACCATCAGAATTTCCGTTTACTAAAGCTTTTTGAGAAATCCCAGGATAAAAAGATCCGTGATACAAGTGCACACGGTGATTTTTTCCTACCAAAGGTTGTCAAGCTATACCAAACGTCAAAGGTGCCGTCGTCCGGCTTCGGAGCGAGACAAATTTTTGTCAGGCGTGCATTGAGGGTGAATGATGTTTGGTTAAAACAAAAAGCGGAAACACCAGTTCCCCACAACCTTGATCTGGAAGCAAAACGTTTGCCATGGCAACTGTACAATGGGTGTCATTTTATGTGCTAAATGTGATAAACATTATTAGTGCCAAGTTTGAAGAGAACTACGGTAATATTTTCAAGGATATTTTAGATTTTGTGATTTGTGTTACCCTTGGAACCACTGATGACGTCATCAGTCTTAAAACAAAAACCTTAATATCTCTCCAATGATATGAGATATTTTAAAAATGAGAATACCATGTTTCCTTTCTTCAAAAGATCTTTCAAATAAGCCTTAGTTATTTTTTGTTTCATAGGCACTCAAACTCGTTGTACAGTAATTGATAGAGTGAACTTAGCTTTCTACTGACGTCGGCAAGGCGACTCGTGACATCAACACATGCAGAACATTCGGTGAAATGCATGGCTGACACATTTTTTTTATCGAGTGTAACCATGGTAACAGATATTTTAAGGTGAGTTGTGTTCATCCCGCTCCCGCTAATTTGTTAGCCAATAGGCCATGTCAGGAGCTCCTGGCCATGTTAGCTCCTGGCCATGTTCGATATATCAGTATTCTATAAACATGGCTCCGAGGCTTTCCGGATAAACTTCCATATTTGGTGTTGTTTTCTTTGTATCCAAGTCTCTTTTGGGAATTGAGAGACAAAAGAAACTGAAAAATTTTACAATTTTAACCGGCAAGCCTCGAAGCCATGTTAGAATATTTGATCTATCGAACCTCGTTCCCAGGGTCTCTCCTCATAGACAAAGAGACCCTGGGAACCAAGGTTGCCTGAATAGATCAGAATAGTAGCGCACTTATCCGGCGAAAGATGGAGAGAAATGTGCTCAAAAGGTCGCTCAAAAGACCGAAATATCCTTGCGCTCTTTAGAACTCGAACCCGAGTAGACAGGATAGTGATGGCGATTACACAACGCCACATCAAAACGCACTTGGCATTGTATGTATGTAGGAGTCTGAAATGTAACAAGGACATGCACATGGTGGAATGATACAGAAAACGGTACGTAGCCTGTAAAGATTCGGTAACTATATTCTAATGGATTTCTTTTGCATGTTACTCTAGAATTTTGACTTTAAATTGACATAAAACTATTATGACATGGTTGAGCTCTGATTTAGAATAAACATTGACTCAAAATCTCTTTGTCATTCAAATACGAACGAATTCTTTGTTTCAGAGAACTGTGGTTGTGATTGTGGATGTGCATTCAAGTGCCAACTTTCTGCTGAAAAAAATTTAATAGTCCAGGAATATAAAATTACAGCACAAGAGACTAAAACATCCCCCCCAAACAACTCGTTACCATCACCACGTAACCACCATATTATTAAAACAATCTTTCAGTCACGTACAACTTTGCGTGACAAAGCATATCAATCGCGTGACTGCAGACATTCTGTTTCACATGGACCCTATTCATAAATGGCTGCCAATTGAAAAGTCTTTTGCAAGTATTAAAATTAGCCCAACTAACCTCATTTTTGAGTTGATAATTCAAAAGATTTTTTGCTCTCAAACAAGGTTAGTCGGGCTCATTTAAATGCATACAAAATAATTTTTAATTGGCAGCCATTTATGAATAGGGTCTACATATATGAATAAGTGGGTATTTAGCCTGCTTGCAGGTGGTAGATGCCATTGTTGCTGACGTTGTTGCCACGAATCACGTATCAGATGCCATATTGGAAGAGCGGGGGATAGGTTTGGGCTGGGTGATGGCCGTCCGATGTGGCGGCTGAAATAAAAATTACCTCCTGCAAGCAGGCTAGTGGGCATTGAGTATCTTCCTCTGCAAACTGCAGTCTAAAGCCCTTCCCTTAATGGCACAGTTTAATGAGAGAGCTGGGTCGAAGAGAAAATTATGTCAAAGACTCTCTGGCTTAAGAATGCAATGCATGTGTACATAGAGTTTCAGGCTTTCAGATTTTTAAACTTGTGTTTTGCATATATAATGAGTTGCATTTACATGATGAAATTTTAACCTAGTGAGTAAATGACATCACTTTTTTGTAGATTCAACCCTCCGAGGTCCAATCGGTCAGTTTTGAACGTGAGTAATGGCGGACCTTGAAATCCAAACCTCACATTCAAAATAAACAGCCTTTGGATCAAAATCAAAGCTCAAAATTTTGCCAGTTGGGTGTTAAGCGAACACACTTTCAAAATCTGAACAAAAAAAGAAAATGATTTTTTGATCATAGTAGCACTTTAATATTTTCACCTTACACTGGTGCCGGGATGTTTGTAATATGTAATAAGGAAATCAACCTAATAGTCGGTCCTGTGATGTTGCTCAAATTAAAACTTCTTGCAATAACTTGTTTTGGCTACCTAATAACGCTTGGTTGCCACTTCAGTAAAACTCAAATAGCTTGCAGTGCCTTTTGGGACAAATGAGAGCAAAAGTGTATCATGTGAGAATACATTTAATTCAGAGATTATCAATTTCCATTTGATGATACATCCATGATACTCAAAGAAGTCTGGTAACGATTTTCCTGATGGGGTCCTGAAATCCATTTTGTTCAGTAATAACAGACAAGCAAAAAACTTCAGCATGCTGATTGGCTGAGAGGACGTAAACTGATCTCAAACACTGCCGAAAGTTAGAAGCTGAAATTAAATTGCATATGAGTTTATATCAACAAATAATCAAATTATTTTCTCGTGCAATTTGGAATAAATAAGCACTTTCAGAGACTACAAATTGCACTCGCCCTGCTGGCTTGTGCAATTCTTTTTAGTCTTTGAAAAAATTTCTTTTGCTTATTTATTCCAAATTGCACTCGAAATCATGTGATTGCCTTTGCAAAACGTGAGTACGACGAATGTCGCAAACAAAATGCTTGGACTCCATGCGGTATCCCGTCTGCGGATTTATCATTGGAAAAGTCCGTTTCATTTGGTCAGGTTTTTTTGCGTTTTTCCTTACATATGCTGAGCAGTTACGTTCCCAACCTCGTTAGTAGGGAGCTTTAGCAACGACGACGGGAACGGCAACGAGAACGTCATGTAAAAACATAAATTCACGTTATTGCGATCACTTCGCGACTATTCTAAGCCTTTTAATATGACAAAGGCAGAGGTTTCATTAGAAGCCGGTCACCGGCGGTATACCACCGTCTGTTTGTCAGAAATTTGTCTCTCACCGCCGGCTATTCTGCCTTGATTTTCACTCAAACCCTTGTAAAAGATAAGATTGACCGCCGCCTACATTGATTACCCCAGTCATCTACTGCAAAAGTTATTGAAACCCCTGCAAAGGTGTTTCAGTCCCTCAGGAATGAAACCGTTACGAGCGGCGCTTAATTTAGGGGAGAAAAATGAAAATTTATCTCCAGGTGCTGACGTTCTCCATAACACCTCAAACTTGGTAATTTCACGTTGTTGCTTTGCTGACGACGGCAAAGAAATGGACAAAAATGAAAAACGCACGTGCAGAGCGTGCAAAGCTATTGTTTTTGCCCACTAAATATGCAAATTTGTGACGTTCTCCTTGCCGTCGCCGTTGTCGTTGCTAAAGCTTTTCTCGGTTTTCAGCTGACGTCATAACCTTATGCAAATTAGGTTTCCGCCATTCTGGTGCCCCTGATTATAGGGAAATGTATGACATTTTGAGCGCTCACGTTCGAAGTCTTCAAATAATTCATCTTTCCAATGGATATTTCCCAAGAAAGCGACCCAAAATCACTCGACGAGGTACCAGTACTTTCATCCTACGCAAAAAAAACCTCGAAAGCCACGTTCGAGAGCGCTATTTGAAGAAGATTTTCTGTCGTTTGCGTAGACCCAGCGGCCATACGGAGCGATCAGTTTGGCTCCTCTAGAAGTCTCAGACTTGCTTTCCTAGTTAGTTTTAGAGACAAGCTACTATACAAACAAGCAGTTTAAGGCCTTCAAAATTTTGAAAGCGTACAACCAGATGATTTCTGGTTTCGTTGCGTCCGTTTAAGCAAGGGAAGGAAATCGCGGGCAAGATTGTTGTTGTTTGTGGCGAAGGTGACTCGGAAGTTTGACACTTGGCGTCGACCTTATCTGTATCAGTTTCCAGTTGGATTTCTTTTAATACCTTCGCTAACTGCTATGGCCGCCAGATGAGAAGAAAAGGCCTCCTCATTCCCTTTGTTTCGATGATTTCCCTCTTCTTCTGTCAAAGTACTTGGTCGATTAGAGTCTCAGTCCTTCACCTTGAGAAGGTGAGAAGCTTTTTTCCTTCGAAATTCGTCCGATTTCCTTCAAACTCAGTCAATTTGGGCGCTCCACCCCTCGCATTCGCCTTTTTACCCCTCGCATTCGCCTGTCGAATTTCAGCGAAATCGAATAAAACGCCTCCGAGTTAGACATTTGCTAACCTGAGTATCACAAACGCCTGATACTCAGGTTAAATTCACCTCATTAAATATTCAAAACCGGAGCACCTCATTTGCATCGGGCATATTTAATGAGATGAATTTTCGAAGATGAATTTCTCCGCGACGTTGTGGTTTAATCGGTCGAAATTGAGCACACTTGTTCGAAGGGTTCAAGCTCTTCGGTGGTGTGAATTGGGAAGACATCGGTGGAAACCCGGCCGAGAAACGCTTTATCGAAAAAAAGCCAACTTTCGAAAAATTCTAACTCGCTCGCCTTTTACCCTAAAACCCTGAACCAACGCGTGCTAAATCGCTGCGAAAGCTTTACAGGATAAAACACAACTGTTCACAGCAAAAGCCGTTACTGGCAATCACCGCAAAAGCTTTAATTGCTAAACCTGTAAAGACAATTTCAGCAAAATAAGTCCTAAAATCTAACATTAAACCGTGAGGCAATCGCTGCGAAAGCTTTTAAATTGTCCTTTGTTCGTTGTATCTGTCCCAGAGTAAGGCAGGCTTCCCAGAAACAAAGTCTTTCGATTTCGTGTCGTCTCGGCTTATCTGTGAAATGCACGCGTTTCGGCGATCTTCTGTTAGCTGTTTATAACTTTCACCGTTCTTATCAACAACGATAGGTATACGGAATAGACTAATACCTTCCTTGTTTCCAGATTTTACTCCACAGCCAGGTATTATACAGAGAACCATCGCACTACAACTCACTCACATCTCTCTCTACGCATCTCTGTTTACGATTCGAGGGGCTCCACAATGGCGGTTAACGACGGTTGTCAAGGACTAAGGTCACGTGGGTGAAAACCAAGAATAGGGATGGGAAAAGCCGTGGGAACGAGATGGTTTCTATTCCGTCGAAGTCGTTTGGACGAATTACACTGACGCGTTTGCTTTTCTCACTGTTAACTTCCATTTTAAATTTTAAGTTATGAAAAAAGAGAATTCGCAGATATTAAAGCGTCTTTAGCACTTGGTTGCAATTTTCAACGTATTCGTGGCCAGATCCGCTACCGGAAGCCGCCGTAAACGTCGTAACACTTAAATTAATTCACGGGACCAAGATGATTTGTGGGTTCTGTTTCAAATGAGTATCATTAAATTCGCCTCTATTTTCGATTTTACAGGTTTTCAGAACCCAATATGGACACTGTGGTCCCTGAAGTAATCGATGTTTCACTGAATTATGGAAAATCACTGTTGAACAACAACGAACGCCACAAGGCATATTCCGTATTCACAGAATGCCTCAACATCTCTCAAAACACCGGCCACTTAACTTCCATCGCAGCATCGCTTGGATGCATGGGTTTGTTTTACATGGCGTCTAATGATATCACACAAGGTGTGGCCTGTTATGAGCGTGTTTTAGAACTTTTGAATAACGTCGACGAAAATGAAGGTGAAAGAAAGGAACGAAATTCCAAAATGAAGCAAAAACGTCGGCAAATAAAAGCTGATGCTTTTTCGTCGATTGGCTCCGCTATGCTTAAGTTGAGGAATTTCACGAAGTCGATGCAATGTTTTCAAAACTATCTGCAGATCTGCGAAGAGCTGGTGGACACGCGTGGGAAAACTATGGCTCTCGGCAACATGGGCGCTCTGCAAAGAAATCTCGGCCATATCAAACAAGCCATGGAGTACTTTGAGAGGGAACTTCAGATTGCTGAAGCAACAGGAGACAAGAGTCTAGAATTCCATGCGCACACAAACCTGGGGCTTTGTTACAGGGATGTGGGGGAATACCAGAAGGCTCTCCGTTGCTATGAAAAGTCGCTTGCTGTCGCTATGGTAACGGGCTGTAAAGAAGACGAAGGAGACGCCTACTCTAATTTGAGTAACGTATACCGTTACCTTGGAGATCCAGTGAAAGCTTTAAGCTATTCTAAGAAACACCTTGAATTGGCGACACAGTTAGGAGACCTTAGAGGTCAGTTCATCGCTAGTGGGGGCCTGGGCAACGCTTACTGTGCACTGGGAGACTTCAAAAGTGGCTCAATTTTCTTCCATGAAAATGCAAATCTTGCCAGAAAAATGGGAGACAAGGCGTTCATTGCTCGTGCAGAGCATAGTTTGGGACTTGCTCTGTCGTACCGCGAAGAATACAAGGAGTCACTCACACACCACGAAACGGCACACAGGCTATTCAAGGAAGCTCGCATGAGACTCCCCGCTTATCACGCCATGTTAGCCAAAGCGAAGTGTCTACGTATGTTACAGGACTACAAAGGGGCCATGGCAATCTACCAAACGAGTATTACCGAATATGAAGAAATACGAGCGCATCTGGGCAAGCAAGAAAACCTAAAAATTTCAATCGGCGATCTGCACATCATAGTGTACAAAGCTCTTTCCTATACCATGTTTCATGCTGGGCAAGTCCAGGATGCCATGCTGGCAGAAGATCGCGGGCGAGCCATGGCCCTCAAGGATCTTCTTTATCACAAGTTTGATGTGAAAACAGTGTACAAAAGAAGTACAGCGCCCTCAAAAGATGTAAACAGCGTTTCCAAATTTCTGGATGAACTGCGGGGGGACCCTGATCTCACTACTGTGATGTACTCTTTCTTCAACGGGCAAATGTTCATATGGGTTATTTCACACTCGCGTGTAGACTGTGTACTACCGTGGCCCGAGAGGGAAGGTCAAAAGTACAGGGCCTTGATGGAGCTTGTGGAAACATCACTGGATGAGATCAGACAAGGAGTCAGAGAGCATGGAATGGTCGAAGACAGATTGCTCTTAGCCTCTGAGACAGACAACTGCGAAGACATCTTTGCCATCCAAGAATCGCTGTCCTTACCGTGGAATCTTTCAGAGAAAGGCACAACTGATCCCAAGACTTGTAGTGTCCAGTCCACCAGAGAAGAGATGTCTCGCAAAACGGTGTCGAAAGCCTCGTCGAAACCAGTGGATGTTTCCCACCCAGGTTCTAGTCTTCGCCAGCTGTACGACATTTTAATCAAACCAGTCGGGCACCTCATCCAAGGAAACAAGTTGTTAATCATCCCTGAAGCGATGCTTTATCGCCTTCCTTTCTCCGCCTTATTGGATGGTGAAGGAACATTTCTCTCGAAGAAGTTCTGCATTCAGGTTTGCACATCCCTCGAGACGTTAACTCTTATCTCTAAGCGTACCAAAAGAGAATTTGAGGGTGGGGCGCTCGTGATTGGGAACCCACTAGTTGGGCGTGTCCGGCGAATGGGAAAAGAGGCCAAGCCCAGTGAGCTACCAGGAGCACAAAGGGAAGCAGAGAAAGTGGCCTCATTTCTATACACTACGGCTCTTACACAGCAAATGGCCACCAAGTCACGTGTTATCAACTACCTTGTCAAAGCTAGTATAGTTCACATTGCTGCCCATGGGGACCCGGTGAAAGGAGAGATCGTTCTTGCACCTGATGCAGGCCCCAATCGAGGAAACCAGCTACCTACAGAAGAAGACTACTTATTGACATGCGCAGATATTGCCTCGCTGAGCCTGCGAGCACGTCTGGTTGTGCTGAGTTGCTGTCAAACCGCGCAAGGCGATATCCGGGCCGAAGGGGTTGTTGGTATAGCCCGCTCATTCCTGGGGGCTGGTGCGAGTGCGGTGGTTGTGACGTTGTGGGCTATTGATGATGACGCAACTTTATCTTTTATGGAATTGTTCTATAAACACGTGACTACAAACAAGTCGGTGTGTCAGGCTCTACAGTACAGTATGATTACCCTGCAGGGAAAAGAACACTTGAAAAGGATCTCGAACTGGGCGCCATTTTTTGTTATTGGCGAAGATGTGAAGTTCACACTTACGGAAATCCAGCAGATGAAAGAGAAGGCATTTAATTTTTCAGCATAGAAACCTCTAAAACGGACTCGTGGAGTGGATCTTTGCCGCCTTGCTGAGCTATAAATGAAAATACTTGAAGACAAACATTTCTCAGAAGGAGATAACGGTTTTCTTGGGCAAGAGATGTATGAGTAAAAATATCTCTTGCAGTGAACAATAAACATTGTACTGACCGTTGTGTAATGTTACATATCAACAGTATAGGTGTAAGTAAGTAAGTAAACTTTATTTAAACACGGAAAATCATCAGTGAAGCTAAAAAAAAGTAAAAACGCTTAACAACTGTTTTACATGATTGCCGTGTGGGAATCCGATAGGTCAGATACTTGCTCGATTGTGCGTTTGAACTGCCCAATAGAGTCCGCATTTCTTAAGTATTGAGGAAAATTGTTTCACAAACAGGCCCCGCTATAAAAGAAACTTCGTTTCAAATAATTATTATTTGGCTTGGGTAGTGTCACCCCAGCGTGCCTTTTTAATTCTCTTTTTTCGTGTGCGACCTTAGTTCAGTTACTTTTAGAGTAAACGCTGCAAACGGGTTGTTGTAACTTCGTTAAAAAAAGGTGTTGGTTATTCTAGAGTTCGATTGTAAACAGCCAACAAAAATACAAGAACTTGCTGTTCAGACTTGGCCACCTTGGCTTTTGTATAGTTTTCGCCGTGAGGTGTGATTTAATGAATATTTAGCAACAACGAGAGATATATGTTGGTTACGGATTGGATAATATTTCAAGCAGACTTCTAAACCTTTGTAGTCCATACATCTCAAATTCTACGTGTGATATTATAAATCAAGTGTTGGAGACTGGAATATTTCCTGATGATTGGAAAAAGGCAAAAGTACATCCTATTTTTAAGTCCGATGAAAGAAATATTCCAAGCAACTATAGACCGATTTCTATTCTACCTGCCATATCAAAAATTATAGAGAGGGTCATGCATACTCAGCTGTTAGAGTATTTCCAAGCAGGAAATCTTTTGACAGACTCTCAATCTGGATTTAGACCAAATCATTCAACCTGTACAGATTTGATAAGTGCAGTAAACCTTTGGCTTACCAATATGGATGCTGGTAAACTTAATGGTAGTGTCTTTATAGATTTAAAGAAAGCCTTTGACACTGTAGACCATAACATCTTACTACGTAAACGTTCTTGTTATGGTGTCAATGGCAATGCTCTTCAGTCGCTTAAATCATATTTGATTAATAGAACACAAAGATCCTACGTAAATGGAGTCTTATCCACAGAACAATATGTATCATGTGGCATTCCCCAGGGTTCTATACTTGGGCCATTTTTGTTTATAATTTATGTAAACGATTTCCCAAAATGTCTACAACATACAACACCTGGTATGTTTGCCGATGATGCGTACTTTATATAACTATGGCTCATGAAGATATATCCACAATTGAGTGTTCCTTAAATAGTGATTTAGCTGCAGTACATGATTGGTTTCAGACAAACAAATTAAGTTGCAATACCTCCAAAACTAGTTATATATGACTTTGGTTCTCGGCAAGACTTAACAAAAGCTAAATTCATGAATTTAAAGATGGATAATTGGCCAATTGAACATAAACCTTCTACTAAGTTATTGGGGGTTCATATTGATGAAATGCTAATCTGGGATAATCAGATCAAACATTTTTCATCTAATTAAAGTCTCGAATGGCTTGCGAATGTTGTTTTTAGCTAGAAAATTAACTGACAATCAAGAGACTCTTAAGACAATTTACTATTCACTTGTACAGCCTTATTTTGATTATTGTGATGTTGTATGGAGTGACAGCTCCAAAACACGTGCTGACAAATTAAAAAAGTTACAAAATAGAGCTGCACGGATTATTACTAGGGCTGTTTACTCGATTCGATCATCAGCAGTGCTAAATTCTCTAGAGTGGTCTAACTTAGAAGAAAGAGAGAAAAGGCACTTGTTAATTATGATGTTTAAAGTATTCAATAACAATTGTCCGACGTATCTCCGGGAGTATTTTCATAGAACCTCAGAAGTTCACAATTATAATTTGAGGGGTTCGAACTATGACTTTCTCTTATCGAGGTGCAAATGCTTGGAACCAACAGTCAAATCAAATACGTGAGATAAGGGATCTTGCAAGCTTTAAACGTGCGATATCCTAGGACACATTTTAAATCGCTAGGGCACATTTTTACATGGCTTGTTCGTATTATTACATAGTTAAATTATGTTGGTTACTAATTATTACTATTGTTTAAATTTCTTTGACATTAAATAATATTTAGCGCTAAGTTATACCTAGTTTATTAGTCGTTTTAACATTTATATCTTGTAATTCTTGTAATTTTTTAGCATTTATATTTTGTAATTCTTACAGGGCATGCTTGCTGAGCCATTTACCGTGTTTTAAATAAAGTGTATCGCCAACAATCCGTGATTAGAATTTGTTAGGTGACGTCATAGACATGATTACGCAACTTAAGTCACTTGCTAGTAAGAGGAATTGAGAGAAACTGTGAGATACCACTGGGTAAATATCTTTGCTTGATTATAAGGGATAACTGTTTTTCATATCACTAACGCGATTTGCTGTAATTTAGATTTTGAACCCTATTCAACCTCCCTTGTGAAAAGTACAGCGACTGACAGAAAGCTGGTGTAATAAATGGAGTTGTTTAGAACCGTGGTTAGTTAATCCTCTCTAGCAATACATTCAAAATCCAGTGTGGTTAGCTACTAAGCGACGACTGGAACAGAAGATGACCGACAAAGCTAAGAATTCACGGCGAATTGCCAAGGGAAACTTCACACGAAAGCGGAACATTTTGATCAAGTCCATAGAGACAAGCCAAGGAATCGAGGTAGTAGAAACCAATTACTCAAAACTTGTTGATGCATGGGAAGAACTGGAAGGGAAGCACTTAGAGTATGTTAACTTCCTGACTGACGAGCATTTAGTGGACGAAGAAGAAATCTGGATGTCAGAAGTCGAGGAAAAATATTCCAATGCATTTAATCGTAAAGTGAAATATGTCGAAAATGTCACTACAAGCGAAAAGGCAACGCGCGAGCACGCGGCTCGTCAAGAGGCCATTGACAACGCAAAAGTTAAAAGGAACACTGCGCGCGCTGTTTTCGAAGCTTCTTACGAAAGTATTTCGCACGCGTTGCAGTCAAAAGAAATGCCCAATTTTGCGTTAAAAGACTTACAGAAACAAATAGAAGATCAATTTCAAGATTGCAAAACCTTTAACGCTGAACTGTTAGAATTATTGCCCTTTGAATCAGCCGAATCTGAGATGCAATGGATAGCTAAAATCCAAACCTATTATTACGAAATTGTTGAACAAATTGTAGTTAGATATACTAACGTAAAAGAACAAGAGCAGATAAAACAGGAATCTGGCGCGACTTCTTCCTTTCTACAACTGGAAAAGGTAAAAATGCCGCACTTTGATGGAGAACTACGTCATTACCCTCAGTTTAAAAGAGATTTCAACAAACAAGTCATGCCACAAATTCGTGGAAGAGATGCCGCATATGTGCTACGCTCTTGTCTTGGAAAAGAACCCGAAGGCCTGGTAAAGAGCATAGACGACGATGTGCAAGAAATGTGGCGAAGACTGGACGAAAAGTATGGAGATCCAGCCAAAATTGCAGACGTTATCATTGACGGCATACGTAGATTCAGAACACTTAAGGAAGGAGAAGATAAACGTTTCATCGAATTCGTGACTCTTGTAGAAGACGGATACAGGGACCTCACAAGACTCGGTCTAGAAGCGGAAATTACAACAACGAGTTCGGTCAGTATTATAGAGAAAGCTTTATCAACAGACATCAGAAGAAGATGGGCGGAAATGGTTAGTTGTCACGGAAGTCACATCGACAAATCAAAAAAGTTCCCTAGTCTTCTTGAATTTCTGCAAAATCAAAGGAGTGCTATTGAATACGACAGTGCTTCTCTTCGGACGACGACCAACAATCAACATTACAGAGGCACATCGCACTATACAGAAGGCGTCGAGGAAGTAAGCAAAGAACCCAAACCAAAATGTCTGATTCATGAACACGGAAGACATTGGACAGCAGACTGCAGAATTTATTTAGCCAAGCCAATAGAAGAGAAAAAGACGATCATCAAAGATAAACGAGCCTGTTGGCCGTGCCTAAAGATCGGTCATCGACAACGTACATGCAAATCAAGGAAAGACTGTGGTGTAGGCGGCTGCACAAGAAAGCACCATCCATCTATACACGAGACGGAAGAAACACCTCAGCAAGTCTCAGCCTCAGCAAACGTATGCCACAATACAAAAATTGACACCTGCCTGTTACAAGTACAAAGAGTTAAAACCAAAAGAGGAGAAGCTAATATAATGTGGGATAACGCCGCATCACTTTGTTTTATCACAAACACTAAAGCAAAGCAAGAGAAACTTAAAGGATCCAAAGTTGAACTTTCAGTCATCAAAGTTGGAGCACAGAGCGAGAAGATTAAGACCATCAAATACAAGGTACCTCTTATAGATAATCAAGGTCACGTCATCGAATTCGAAGCTTACGGCATCGAAAGGATCACCTCAGACATTGAAAGTGTTAACATAGACGACATAGTACATCTTTTCAAGAACGTCACAAAGGAAGAAATCGAGCGACCCTCAGGACCTGTGGACATTTTAATCGGTTACGAATATGCAGCCTATCACCCGGAAAGAGAACAAAACATCGGTCATCTTGTGCTCTTAAGGAATCGTTTCGGGCGATGTATAGGAGGAACGCACCCGTTACTTAAAGAATCACATCTGTATCACGATTTCATCAATGCCAGAGTCAACACAGTTGTAGGCAAAATCAATATAGAAGACTTTTACAAAATTGAGAACCTTGGCGTAGAATGCAAACCGAAATGTGGAGGATGTAAATGTGGAAAATGTTCCTTAGGCGCGAAAGACTGCACTATTCAAGAAGAGCGAGAGCTGGAACTAATCGAACGAAATCTAAACTTTAACAAAGAGGAAAATCGCTGGGTCGCTGAGTATCCCTGGATCAAGGATCCTCAGAATCTTCCTGACAACCGGAAGGTCGCTTTCGCGAAACTGATAACGACCGAGAAACGTCTAATAAAAAACTGATAACGACTAATAAAAAACTGATAACGACCGAGAAACGTCTAAGAAGGAACACCGAACACGCAAAAGTGTATGACAACCAGATAAAAGACATGGTAACTAGAGGAGTTGCAAGGAAACTCTCCAAAAAGGAACTAACACTCTACAAAGGACCGGTGCATTATATCGGACATCATGAAGTTCTCAAGCCTGATTCCAAATCTACCCCAGTGCGCATAGTGTTCAATAGCAGCGCCAATTACATGGGTCATATCTTGAATGAGTATTGGGCTAAAGGTCCTGACCTACTCAATAACTTATTGGGAGTCCTTATACGTTTCCGAGAGAATAAAGTAGCCTTCATTGGTGATATTAAAAAGATGTACCACACTGTGAAGATGACAGAGTTAGATCAGCACACCCACCGATTTCTGTGGAGGGATATGGATAGTACAAGAGAACCCGACACATACATAATGCTCAGAGTTTCATTCGGTGACAAGCCGTCAGCTACGATTGCAACCGTTGCTTTGAGAAAAACCGCAGAGATGTCAAGAGAGAAATACCCAGAAGCAGCAGATATAATACAAAGAAATACGTACATGGACGACATAATCGAAAGTATGGACGATCGCAAACAAGCTATTAAACTGACTCAAGATATCGAGAAGGCTATTATTAAAGGAGGATTTGAAGTCAAAGAGTGGATGTTCTCAAGCGATACTGACAGACAAGAAAAAACAAATATACCGATCGAGGAACAAACAGAAAAGATACTTGGAGTTAAATGGAGTCAATCAGAAGATCAACTGTGTTTCGAAGTCAAGGTTAACTTTACTACCAAGCGAATACATACTTCAAGGTCTACGAGCGATATCGTCCCCACCCAAGATCCCCAACAGCTCACAAAGCGTATAATCTTGTCACAGATCAACAGCGTGTATGATCCCCTAGGGTTGGCAGGACCATTTACAGTAAGGGCCAAAATTCTTTTACGCCGTTTGTGGGGAACTGAACCGAAACTTGACTGGGACGACCCTATACCCGAGGAAAACCAACAGAATTGGTCTATTTTCTTCAACGATTTGAAAGACATGAATCAAATCAGATTTACGAGATGCCTTAAACCAATGGATGCTATTGACGACCCCATTCTCGTTGTGTTTAGTGACGCATCCAAAGACGCATACGCTGCATGTGCATATGTACGGTGGCAAAGAAAGAATAACCAATTTGAGAGCAATTTAATACTGTCCAAAAATCGTCTTGCACCAATAAAAAAGATGTCCATTGACCGTATAGAACTGTGTGGAGCGGTACTGAACAAACGTCTAAAAGTGTTCATAGAAAAGGAATGTAGATATCGCTTTGAAAAGATCTACCACATCGTAGACTCTCAGATTGTACATGCCATGATCCAGAAAAGCTCATACGGGTTCAACACGTTCGCCGCCACTAGAATAGGTGAAATACAGGAAGGAACAAACCCTGAAAACTGGTATTGGGTAGAGAGTAAATATAACATAGCTGACTGTTTGACAAGAGGCAGGAAGCCCGATGACATTGGACTTGAAAGCACATGGCAGAAGGGTCCCGATTTTCTTAAACAAACAGAAGACAAGTGGCCAATCACTCGTGATTACTTGGAGCCAAAACTATCCGAAGTAATCCGGACTACAATGGTAACGAAGATAGAAGGACCTCATGACACC
>NC_090871.1:17524686-17529686 GCF_036669935.1 Montipora foliosa
CATCGATTTTACTCCCTTGGATCATCGGTGACCCCTATTTTTTAAATCATGAATCACTTACTCTACTTACTATCTACAAAATATGATAAAATGAAAAAAATCTCACCGTAAGAAGTTATCTTTTTTTAAAATTTTCTTTCCTCGTGCCATCGAATTCCGGTAGTGGTTGCAACGGATAGAGGTTACGTAAACGCTCGTCCAGGATGAACTCTACTGTTTACGACATCCCTAGCGGCATGAAATTATCTTAAAATCCCACCCCTAAAAACTTATGCACGGAAACCTTCACTCTAACAGTTTATTTTTAGGATTTTCGATGGATGAGCCGATGAGGCTACCTTTCGTTATTATGACAGATTTATCGAAATTAAGGCATTTTTCCACTGCCATTATCTCCGAAACAAAGTCGGTGACCCCCAATTTTTATTCTATTTTTGGAGTAAGTACTTTATGACCTAATTCTAGGCGAGAAATGAAGAAAATCTCACCGTAGGAAGATTTTGGCGCGAACGTCCTTACGTATTTTTCTTTTGTTTCCATATGCAAATATTTCTTGACTGCGGGACTACGGGAGCAGGCATTTAATGTCACGCAATCGTGGCCGGGTATTCTGAAGTTTAGCCCCAACGGAGCACGGAGCTCTTTTTCAGTCTTGAAAATTATCTCCTGTTGTTTCAATAAACATGTGACTATTGTTATTAGGGGCGGGGACAAGCAAAGGAAACTGATACCTTTGAAAAAAATGCGTGGCTTGTGTTCGTTACCGAAACCGAGAAAAGTAATTGTGGAAAGATTTTCTAGATTTCCTCTCGTAAATTTATGCTTCTAAAGTAAACTCGTCTTTTCCAGGAAAAATTACCTCTGTCAGTTGCTCATTAATTTTAGCGACCGACGCTAAAACGGTAGGCGTGAGACGCGATAATAAATTTCCCAGTATCACAAAGCAACACCAAGAGAAACATAGCAACCGAATTTTGTTAACAATCAACATCTCCGCGACGTCTCTTGTTATTTTCCCAGGAATGAGGAGCGAGTGTCAATGATTAGCTCAATTATTATTTTTCAAAAAAACAATGACCTGTGAACAGACTTTCTTCGACGCATAATTAGCACACCTTTTGTCACAGTCAGATGACGACGGAAGTGCTATGAAATCAGTCCTAATTATGCAAATATCATGCTTTCTCCGTTTCAATAAACTTCCATGAAGCCATTGCCTGAGCTTATTTTGTTCACAGATAAAACATGACACGGATATTGCAATATTTCAACCAGCTTATAAGGCCATGCGGAAGACGAAGGCTTGTTTCGTCGAGAAAGTTGCTCTGGTTGTTCGTCTTGCTGTGTATTACATTTGTGACAGTGGCTTTGCATGCGTTTAGCTTCCACATAATGGAGATTATAGGCAATAACGTCGTTCACCAACACAGTCACCTCTCAAATAATTCAGAATCTACCTTATCAACGACGACGATAGCAAGACTCATGGACAGCGTAAACGAATCGTCAGCGAGGCAAGAACCTGTGGACTCCAAATCAACGAAACCGAACGAGAAGAAAATTAACAAAACGGAAAATTCTTCACGGCGTAGTTGTCATTCTTGGTGTAGGAGTGCGGCAAATGCATCGAAACCTTTCTTTTTAACAGCCGTGCTCCTCGTGCGAATTTATGTCAAGGATTTACCGCAGCTCTCGACCAGGGAGTTAAGGCAGTGGTTTTATTATCTGCGGTACGCTGGCTTTCAACACGTGTATGTTTACGATGCGTATGTTATAAAGAACGAATCGCAAGCCAAAGCTCTGAAATCTCTCATCGACGAAGGATTTGTTACTTACACAGACTGGAGTCACAGAGCTTACCCTTATTCTATTTCAGGCACGCAACTCTCTGCCTATCAGGATTGTATCGACAGATTCGGCCACGACAATGTTTGGCAAGGAGCCATCGACATGGATGAATATCCGTTCAGTCCAAAAGACAAGCAACCATTTTTTGTTCAAAGAGCCGTGGCTCAGTTTAGTGAAAACAACCCGACTGCTTCAGAACTAACTATGCAAAATTTTCTGTTCCTCGGAAAACCTATCGACGATAGCAAACGGCCGATGCTTATGGACAGAATATGGCGGCGTACACACGGTCCGGCCAACGATCTTGTTAAGCCAATATACAAACCTCTTCACGTGGGCAAAGCCAACGTTCATCACAACTCTCTCGCAAAGGGACACACTATCAATTTTCCAGTCGATCTTTTGCGCGTGAATCACTACTGGGGAGCCCGGCTTCAAAACTGGGGAGACGACACACCCGAAATAATTGAAAAAACACAACCTGACAATTCGATGGAATCTATCGTGAAAACCTTACAAGACTGTCTTAGCGAATGCGTCCCTAGTAACGAATATCTTTACCGCAAAGAGTGGAACTAAAAGAATGGGAAAAAAGAACCAGTGAATGACCTCACAGCCGCCATCGTGATGAGCCAAACTCCTGCAAATATTTTTCTGTTGCTTGTATTCCAAAAAGTTATGGTCGCCGATCAGACGGGTGAATAGTATTCCTTCGAATAGTATTCCGTCGAAGTCGTTTGGACGAATTACACTGACGCGTTTGCTTTTCTCACTGCTAACTTCCATTTTAAATTTTAAGTTATGGAAAAAGAGAATTCGCAGATTTTAAAGCGTCTTTACCACTTCGTTGCAATTTTCAATGTATTCGTGGCCGGATCCGCTACCGGAAGCTGCCGTAAACGTCGTAACACTTAAATTAATTCACGGGACCAAGATGATTTGTGGGTTCTTTTTGGATTTCAATAACACTTGTTAAGATCTGCTTTTCCCGCATAGTCAGTAAACCGCGCAAAAATATCTTTGAATTAGTAGGCACCGTCCTTAAATTAATTCACGGGACCAAGATGATTTGTGGGTTCTGTTTCTAATGAGTATCATTAAATTCGCCTCTATTTTCGATTTTACAGGTTTTCAGAACCCAATATGGACACTGTGGTCCCTGAAGTAATCGATGTTTCACTGAATTATGGAAAATCACTGTTGAACAACAACGAACGCCACAAGGCATATTCCGTATTCACAGAATGCCTCAGCATCTCTCAAAACACCGGCCACTTAACTTCCATCGCAGCATCGCTTGGATGCATGGGTTTGTTTTACATGGCGTCTAATGATATCACGCAAGGTGTGGCCTGTTATGAGCGTGTTTTAGAACTTTTGAAGAACGTCGACGAAAATGAAGCTGAAAGAAAAGAACGAAATTCCACAATGAAGCAAAAACGTCGGCAAATAAAGGCTGATGCTTTTTCGTCGATTGGTTCCGCTATGCTTAAGTTGAGGAATTTCACGAAGTCGATGCAATGTTTTTAAAACTATTTGCAGATCTGCGAAGAGCTGGCGGACACGCGTGGGAAAACAATGGCTCTCCGCAACATGGGCGCTCTGCAAAGAAATCTCGGTCATATCAAACAAGCCATGGAGTACTTTGAGAAGGAACTTCAGATTGCTGAAGCAACAGGAGACAAGAGTCTAGAATTCCATGCGCACACAAACCTGCGGCTTTGTTACAGGGATGTGGGGGAATACCAGAAGGCTCTCCGTTGCTATGAAAAGTCGCTTGCTGTCGCTATGGTAACGGGCTGTAAAGAAGACGAAGGAGACGCCTACTCTAATTTGAGTAACGTATACCGTTACCTTGGAGATCCAGTGAAAGCTTTAAGCTATTCTTAGAAACACCTTGAATTGGCGACACAGTTAGGAGACCTTCGAGGTCAGTTCATCGCTAGTGGGGGCCTGGGCAACGCTTACTGTGCACTGGGAGACTTCAAAAGTGGCTCAACGTTCTTCCATGAAAATGCAAATCTTGCCAGAAAAATGGGAGACAAGGCGTTGATTGCTCGTGCAGAGCATAGTTTGGGACTTGCTCTGTCGTACCGCGAAGAATACAAGGAGTCACTCGCACACCACGAAACGGCACACAGGCTATTCAAGGAAGCTCGCATGAGACTCCCCGCTTATCACGCCATGTTAGCCAAAGCGAAGTGTCTACGTATGTTACAGGACTACAAAGGGGCCATGGCAATCTACCAAACGAGTATTACCGAATATGAAGAAATACGAGCGCATCTGGGCAAGCAAGAAAACCTAAAAATTTCAATCGGCGATCTGCACATCATAGTGTACAAAGCTCTTTCCTATACCATGTTTCATGCTGGGCAAGTCCAGGATGCCATGCTGGCAGAAGATCGCGGGCGAGCCATGGCCCTCAAGGATCTTCTTTATCACAAGTTTGATGTGAAAACAGTGTACAAAAGAAGTACAGCGCCCTCAAAAGATGTAAACAGCGTTTCCAAATTTCTGGATGAACTGCGGGGGGACCCTGATCTCACTACTGTGATGTACTCTTTCTTCAACGGGCAAATGTTCATATGGGTTATTTCACACTCGCGTGTAGACTGTGTACTACCGTGGCCCGAGAGGGAAGGTCAAAAGTACAGGGCCTTGATGGAGCTTGTGGAAACATCACTGGATGAGATCAGACAAGGAGTCAGAGAGCATGGAATGGTCGAAGACAGATTGCTCTTAGCCTCTGAGACAGACAACTGCGAAGACATCTTTGCCATCCAAGAATCGCTGTCCTTACCGTGGAATCTTTCAGAGAAAGGCACAACTGATCCCAAGACTTGTAGTGTCCAGTCCACCAGAGAAGAGATGTCTCGCAAAACGGTGTCGAAAGCCTCGTCGAAACCAGTGGATGTTTCCCACCCAGGTTCTAGTCTTCGCCAGCTGTACGACATTTTAATCAAACCAGTCGGGCACCTCATCCAAGGAAACAAGTTGTTAATCATCCCTGAAGCGATGCTTTATCGCCTTCCTTTCTCCGCCTTATTGGATGGTGAAGGAACATTTCTCTCGAAGAAGTTCTGCATTCAGGTTTGCACATCCCTCGAGACGTTAACTCTTATCTCTAAGCGTACCAAAAGAGAATTTGA
>NC_090871.1:17534686-17544686 GCF_036669935.1 Montipora foliosa
CCTCTGGGGAATAAACTCATACAAATCCTTATACTTACACCCCAGAGCCTCGAGATGATGCCTTTAGTTTAGGACTGAATTTTAATATATCGACATTGGTCTATTAGTGCTCCAGCGCTAGAACGACTAGACACTTAAATTAAAGTTCCTTTATTTTCCTCGTTTTTCCAAATTAAGTTATTCCTTTTGCAAGACCGAAAAACGTATCACGATCGTGTAGCAATACTTTTTTGGTATCACAAGCTCCTATTCTATTGTATTTTGCTTTCTCTGCCTTAAGGCAACGGTGTCTGGCTATGTTTGCTGGTTCTGGTATCGTCTCTAGCTGCGAAATACAAATGAGAGGTACTGTGGCCAACGCCATCTGGCAACTTCCGGTCCCGTCATCTCGTGCCAGACTGCCAGCCTTCTTGGGCCGCTCTCTCTCTATTACCAAACCGCGAATGCGGCTAAAACATCGAACAAAAATGGCCCCAGGCTTATCAATATGTACCGATTATGCTAGCAGCGCTACTTTTTTAAAAGCACCGAAAATTATGCTAGTTTCCTCAAATTATGCCAAAAATAAAGCTAGCACAATCTTATAAAAGCCTACATCCAACTCTTAAGAAGCCAGGTCACTTAGCAAGTCATTTGGCAGGTTTGGGGGTTCGACAATGCCATACATTCTTTTCCAAAATGGCCGCCATTTTTGCATTCTTTTATTTTCATGCAAATTGGCCCTTATGGCCTCGCTTTCAAACGTAAAATTGAATAGAATATTTAACCTTGAACGAGACCATAAAGGCCAATTTGCATGTAAACAAAAGAATACTAAAATGGCGGCCATTTTGGCATAAGGTGTATGATAAATCGTGTAGTGCTCCCGTTACCTAGCAACCGGCGTATCAGGTTTCTCACAGGCACTGTGGAAGAACCATCCTGAAAGGACATCGAAAAATAACTAATTTGGACAACTTTATTACACGTTCTTAAATGATAAAATCGGAAGGTGCATCATCAGAATGATAAAATTCATGAATTCCTACTGAAAAATATGACATCTACGCTTTTCCTGGCCAAATAAGCAGCGGAGTATAACAAGTGTATTTCGCACAAGGCGCTGCACTTTAGCAACCAGCGGTTAAGAAAAAAAAGCTCTTTCGATACTGCACTAACTTGTTTTTCTAGGACGAATTGTCAGGGAAGAATTAGAGCTACCACGCCATACGAAAGAGTCAGCAAACACAGCACAATCACTGGTGGTGAAAAGCTGTCGCGCGCAAGGGAAAAAGCCCTCGCAATCATCGCTGTTCACAACGGAGAACCAGCCTAGGTAGAAAGCCGGGAAGTTGGGCTGATCTCCAGGGTAATAAATCAAGGCTGACGTAAAACGAATTTAACAAAAAACCTAGCCAAAACAATATTCCCAAAGACAGATAAAGCGGAAGTAGGTGAACGACACGCATGTGATGGAGGAGACGCAGGCGGCATCCACGCCTCCGCACTGCTTAGTAACTTCGCCGCTTGCTATGTTGGCAAACGGAGAGGTATCCGCACACGGGTGCTGCATCTAAGAGTTACAATAAAAATTTATCTTGAAAGCAGCCTATATTTTTGAAACCAAGGGTAGTGCTATATCATTTGCTTCTCTACTAACACATGGGATGTGGCATTGCGACATGTTCCTGCGGAAAGGGGTCAAAAATGAGTTTACTTGTGACTACTTATGTACCAAGTCGCTTACGTTCTCTTTTTGCGTTTTGGAGAGCAGACTATTGAGTCACGGAAGTAACGCAAGTACTTGCGTTACTTGCGTATCACAGGAACCTGTACTGATCTCTTTTCAAGCGAGCGGCGGAAGTGTCTTAAGTGAAAATCTAAGTGAAAGAACTATCTCAAAATGAACACTCTATTCAGTTGATGACATAAACGCAAATGATGATAGGAAGAGTTTGCTTTGCGGTGGTCAACATAGTCAATCAATCGTCATCTGGTTGAGGATGAGCATCTGGCGATTTGTTGTGTCTTTGCATGGACTGCAATGCTTTTTCTCGAAGTTTTTTCTCCAAGGTTTCTGTGTCGTCTTCGTCCACACTTTCTGACTGCTAAAAAGAAATGGTGGAGAGAAGAGTTTGAATTCAATGAAAATACACTCTTCTTTTTTATAAAAACGTTCTGGCTGAGATAAACTGGAATTTTAAGAACATACTAAGAACATGCATGCCTGGGCTGCGAGTCAGTTAATGTCCTGGACAAACGGGAAATGTTTTAAACAGCATAAAACATTTTTTGGTGACCAAACATGCTGATGATAAAGTGAGTGGCCAAACGGTTATTAAAACATGTTTGATCGAACTGAGATCAAACGCCACAAGCAAAGAACTATGGGTCACAAGTACGGAAAAAAACGTGGATACAAGGGGCTGAGCAAGCGTGGTACGCATGCGCTCGCCAAACATGTTTGAAAGGGCTAATGCAATCTCGACCCCAGAGCTCTTCTCTTGACTGAGGAAGAGAAGATCTCTGGGGAATCCTAAAGCAAAGTGTCTTCTCATTGGTTTTCGTGAAGAACAATCAAAAGCGTCATTAATTGGTGCATTCATGTTAGCACGAGGAGTGAGCAGGCGCCGTAAGGTTCAAATAGCCAATTTTTGGCTATAAGAACCCTACGGCGCATGTTCTCCTTCATAGAGTTTCCCAGAGCCTTGGGTCGATCCGAGGCTCAGGTGACAAGAATGAGGGCTAATGATACGGCTGGCCAAACGAACAACACTTCGCCCATCAAACACGAGAACAAAAGAAATGTTTTAAGTTGTTTGCTCGAATTTTTGATGGCCTTTAAATTTTATCAAACACACCAAACAATATTTTATGTTGTTTTAAACGCCAAACATTTCCCGTTTGTCCAGGCGCTAAGAACGTCTTTATATTGCTCATTGTTTTTTTCTGACAGGACAATTAACTAAAATACTTTAAGGGCATGATACACTGACGAACAATTCAGTTTGTATACAAAAATTTGGTTTTATCAACGGAGTTGATAATGTAAATTGGCCACCGTACAGAGATTCTAAAAGCTGACGTTTCGAGCGTTAGCCCTTCGTCAGAGCGAATCTGAGATCGATTCGCTCTGACGAAGGGCTAACGCTCGAAACGTCAGCTTTTAGAATCTCTGTACGGTGGCCAATTTACATTATCAACTCCGTTGATAAAACCAAATTTTTGTATACTACTTCCCCACCGACGCAGCACCACAGTTTCTTTAGAAACTACTCCTTCAATTCAGTTTGTAGTCGAACTTAGTATACCACACTTTAAGAACAGAACGTTTTCAAGCTCAATCAGCCTCACTGCCAAATCTGACGTTCCTACAAAAAAAAAAAACTCCCAGAGTATGCCTGCAATCATCAATAATCCAAAAGCGAAACTAGCCGAGCAGGCTCTCTCTCTGCGGTGGGAGAGAAAGATTCATTCTACCCCCAACCCCAGTCCCTCGGAGGATAAAAGCGACACAGACAATCAGGTCACCGATAAAACGTCATGCGCACGAAAAAACACTCTTCATTAGAATTATTTATTCAGGCATAACTTATAAGGCATAGCATTTTTTTTTGTTTGTATACTAATGTTCTCCTCACGCAATTTGCACCTTTCTTCGGACTCAAGAGGGTCACGCTTTTTGTAGAGTGTTTTTGGAGCCGTTCAATAAATTCGTGTTTGATAACGTTTTACAAAAAAGCGTTTTAATGTGGTGCAGGTAGCCGGTTGCATTGGAAAAATAAGTACCGATAATTTGGCTTTCAGGCGTGTGAAAAAGTCTTTGGTGATAGTAACCTTGAATTACCGCAAACCCAAGGAAGATAGACAGACAGATAGAAAAAAGAACGGGAAAATATTCATAGTTTATGACAAGCAACCGTTTGTTGGAATTGCGGATCTTAATCCCGTTGATCTCTTCGTGTTCACTTTAAGGTCACAAATGAATAAATCTGTTACCGGTGACAATTTAATTGGTCAGTTTTTAAAAAGGATTTATTCTACACTTAAATTGTCACGAAAAAAAAATCAATGTAAATATTCTTCAGGCTTAACCAGTCCTGGGCCCGGTTGTTCGAAAGCCGATTAACTTAATCCAGGATTAGTGTAAAGTTTGGTTTCCTTTTTCAATTCGATCTACAACAAGTGCTCCCGCAGTGGAAAAAAATTAGGCCTAATTAGCTTAGAAGAAAAGTATCCTAAACATTCGTAACAGCTAACCTTAGGCCTAATTAGGTCTAAAGAAAAGTTTTTAGGCCTCAGATTAGCTATTATGAATGTTTAGTCTTATGTTTCCATATGCAAATATTTATTGACTGCGGGACTACGGGAGCAGGCATTTAATGTCACGTAATCGTGGCCGGGTATTCTGAAGTTTAGCCCCAACGGAGCACGGAGCTCTTTTTCAGTCTTGAAAATCATCTCCTGTTGTTTCAATAAACATGGACTATTATTATTAAAGGACAGGAACAAGCAAAGGAAACTGATACGTTGAAAAAAATGCGTGGCTTGTGTTTGTTATCGAAACCGAGAAAAGTGATTGTGGAAAGATTTTCTAAATTTCCTCTCGTAAATTTATGCTTCTAAAATAAACTCGTCTTTTCCCGGAAAAATTATCTCTGTCAGCTGCACATTAATTTTAGCCACCGACGCTAAAACGGTAGGCGTGAGACGCGATAATAAATTTCCCAGTATCACAAAGCAACACCAAGAGAAACATAGCAACCGAGTTTTGTTAACAATCAACATCTCTGCGACGTCTCTTGTTATTTTCCCAGGAATGAGGAGCGAGTCTCAACGATTAGCTCAATTATTAATTTTCAAAAAAACAATGACCTGTGAACCGACTTGCTTCGACGCATAATTAGCACACCTTTTGTCACAGTCAGATGACGACGAAAGTGATACGAAGACGGTTCCTTTTATGCAAATATCATGCTTTCTCCGTTTCAACAAACTTCCATGAAGCCATTGCCTGAGCTTATTTTGTTCACAGATAAAATATGACACGGATATTGCAATGTTTCAACCAGCTTATAAGGCCATGCGGAAGACGAAGGCTTGTTTCGTCGAGAAAGTTGCTCTGGTTGTTCGTCTTGCTATGTATTACATTTGTGACAGTGGCTTTGCATGCGTTTAGCTTCCACATAATGGAGACTATAGGCAATAACGTCGTTCACCAACACAGTCACCTCTCAAATAATTCAGAATTTGCCTTATCAACGACGACGATAGCAAGACTCATGGACAGCGTAAACGAATCGTCTGCGAGGCAAGAACCTGTGGACTCCAAATCAACGAAGTCGAACGAGGAGAAAATTAACAAAACGGAAAATTCTTCACGGCGTAGTTGTCATTCTTGGTGTAGGAGTGCGGCAAATGCATCGAAACCTTTCTTTTTAACAGCCGTGCTCCTCGTGCGAATTTATGTCAAGGATTTACCGCAGCTCTCGACCAGGGAGTTAAGACAGTGGTTTTATTACCTGCGGTACGCTGGCTTTCAACACGTGTATGTTTACGATGCGTATGTTATGAAGAACGAATCCCAAGCCAAAGCTCTGAAATCTCTAATCGACGAAGGATTTGTTACTTACACAGACTGGAGTCACAGAGCTTACCCTTATTCTATTTCAGGCACGCAACTCTCTGCCTATCAGGATTGTATCGACAGATTCGGCCACGACAGTGTTTGGCAAGCAGCCATCGACATGGATGAATATCCGTTCAGTCCAAAAGACAAGCAGCCATTTTTTGTTCAAAGAGCCGTGGCTCAGTTTAGTGAAAACAACCCGACTGCTTCAGAACTAACTATGCAAAATTTTCTGTTCCTCGGAAAACCTATCGACGATAGCAAACGGCCGATGCTCATGGACAGAATATGGCGGCGTACACACGGTCCGGCCAACGCTCTTGTTAAGCCCATATACAAACCTCTTCACGTAGGCAGTGCCAGCGTTCATCACAACTCTCTCGCAAAGGGACACACTATCAATTTTCCAGTCGATCTTTTGCGTATGAATCACTACTGGGGAGCCCGTCTTCAAAACTGGGGAGACGACACACCCGAAATAATTGAAAAAACACAACCAGACAATTCGATGGAATCTATCGTGAAAACCTTACAAGACTGCCTTAGCGAATGCGTCCCTAGTACCGAATATCTTTACCGCAAAGAGTGGAACTAAAAGAATGGGAAAAAAGAACCGGTGAATGACCTCACAGCCGCCATGGTGATGAGCCAAACTCCTGCAAATATTTTTCTGTTGCTTGTATTCCAAAAAGTTATGGTCGCCGATCAGACGGGTGAATAGACTTGAAAGACCATAATCGAATTATAATTTCAAACGAATAGAGAGCAAAATTTTCGTGATGGCAACTAGTTGACTTTCCATATGAATGAAAAGTGACGAAAGTGAGCCAGTTCGGAGAATGCGCGCATGTCTTAATCAAAGTATGGTTTTATCAACGGAGTTGATAATGTAAATTGGCCACCGTACAGAGATTCAAAAAGCTGACGTTTCGAGCGTTAGCCCTTCTTTTTTCGCTCTGACGAAGGGCTAACGCTCGAAACGTCACCTTTTTGAATCTCTGTACGGTGGCCAATTTACATTATCAACTCTGTTGATAAAACCAAATTTTTGTATACTACTTCCCCACCGACGCAGCACCACAGTTTCTTTAGAAACTACCCCTTCATTTAATCAAAGGAAAAATTAGCTAAATTAGCGAGTTTTCGTGCAAAAAAAAAAAATTAACAATTCGCCTCGCTTTTTAGTAAAAGTGGCTAACTTGAACTTCAAAATGGACCGTTTAAATGGTTTATAAATCGAGTCCTTGCCAAACTAATACCGCAACAAAGCCGCAAAAGTTTCCAACAAATGAACATTTTCTCAAAAATTAAACGGAGAGAACAAGACAATGCCTGCACGATTACATATTACAACAAAAGAACTTTGGGACAGAAGTGCTTGGCCAAGTCGCCTTCAAACTCAGCCCAATCCAATGCGAAAATTAATGCTGAGTTATTAAGCAAATCGGCTTTAAAGGAAACTTGATATTACCAATATTGGTAATCCTCAAAAGACGTCATTGCAGTGATCATTGTTTACAAACATTTACGTCAAATTCCTTTGACATTAAAATTTACCAACCACCGAACGAAAGAAACCATTGTTTTAACTGAACAATATCGCCATAGTTTTTTTTCTATAAGATGCGGTAGGTAATGTTTGGGCAACAAGTTCTCCAAATGTTGTATCCGAAAACAGAAATCTCAACTAAAAACAGAGCATTCAAAATGCCGGGCAACTTTTACAAGTTTAGTACAGTAAGAAAGAGAAAGGTACGTTAACACTGGATTCATTTCCCAAACCGCGTTTCCCTTCTCAACCACAATTAATTATTGATGACGGTTGTTCAATATACCCGAACTGAGTCGAGTCATTAGGGAGTTTAAGAAACCACGACGGCTACGGGGACAAAGACGTCACTTCAAAATATACGTTTGAGCTATTCTAAGTATTTCGGGATTATTCAATCTTGTTTATATTATACAATATGTGCGAAGTGTCCTATAACTGGATTGGTACGGACGGATTTGAAGTAAAGAGCGAGACTGAAAGATTCACTGTAGTTTGTCCACGTTGTCGTCAAAACCTCAAATTTGGTAATTTCACGTAGTAGTTTTGACGAGTACGGGAGAGAAATGTTCAAAAATGCGTGCCGCACGTGCAGCAAGATCATTTTAGTTTTTCCAACCAATAATATTACTGCTTTTTGGCGTTGTCGGTGCCGTAGCCGTTGTCGTTTCTTTAACTCCCTAATTTGCAAACAAATACGGCAAGTTGGGGGGCATGAAGGTGGGTTGGAAATTAATTCGAGTCAAGTCGTCAGAACGCTAGTCGAGCCGTCTTGCGGGAAGTTGATTTGCAAGCCACTTAAAAAAACACAGCAAATTGGGAGGCATTGCAGGAGAGTGGAAAATGCGGCAGAATTCAAGACGATTCGATCGAATAGCAGAAATAAACTGGAGCTTGTAACGTTCATTTTGGGTTTAACATGAAAGATATAGGTAAAAATAATGCGAAGTTTTGACTGAGACGAAATGAACAGGATGCATAAATTTTGTTCTTGGTGATGAAGGGGACTTTGTTTACGTTTCACGTCGATAAAAGCATTCAAATTCAAAGTGCTTGCGGCAAATTTCGAGGTTTAATATATTTTCCTTACAGCTCACACGAAAATAATATCTAGGCTCACTGGAAACGTTAAATCAGGCACTATTACCATTAACTTGATGGACTTGTTTCCGAAGTACCACGAGTGCTAAAGGAATAATTTTTTCAAGGTCGGAGAAAAAGCTACTCGATTCGAAACCCACAGCCAAGCACGAAAAAGCGTTAAATATTGCACAAGATTCACGTTATGTTTGTTCACAGCAAACACTTTAGGTTATTACTGGGCAGGCTTGCAAATAGCGACTACAACATTACAAGTCAACAATACTCTTTGTGCTTTCAAGTATTTAGAAGGTAGAAGGGTTTAGAAGAAAAAAAAAAAGAAAACAGTCTAGGTAGAAGAACAATATGTACATGATTTGTACAAATAATGTGCACGAAGATATAATGTCATCGCGTAGCTTTCGTGTCTTGCACATCTTCCCCCTGCCCCCCTCAGGCAGGGGCAGGGCTGTCAATAAGGGTCGGTAGTCGCCCAAAACTTCCGGCTAGTAAGCCATCTGCAGCCGGCCACTTTCGTCTCATTATTTTTTATGGAGATTAAACAAGAGAAATCACAACAAAACTGCTCGTGCTCGATCGTTCGTGCGAATGGTGTGGAATGCCTGGAACATTAACTGTATAGTTCCCAATCTTGCATTTAATCTGACGAAACAATGGTGTCCGAGAAGGAACGTTTTTCCGTCGGAAGTCAAGTGTGCCAATTTGGCCACAGGAGGGAAGATCCCTTCAAGGAGAACGAGGAATGTAGAGGCAAAGTCGGACCGACTTTTCCAAGACGAGTCGAGACGATTCGTCAACACGGTTATGAGCCCACTTCTGCCTTATAGCGTCTATCGTCAAAAACACTGCACTTGTCTAACACTAATTCCCTGGTTCGCTAAACTCTCTTCTTCAATGCCACTGTTTTAGAAACTCCTAAAAAGTCGAAAACCGGTCGTAACTTGATCTACGAACCCGCAAGGAAGAGGAATGGGTTTAATTATACCGGGTTGACGTCATAGATTGCTTTGCATTGTGCCAGCGACGCAAAGTAATTTGTGTCGAACCCAATCCCCTTGATTGCTAGGTCATGGATCAAACTAAAGTGAATTTCCAAAATTTTAGTTTCTAAAGAAACTGTGGTACTACGTCCGTGGGAGATTGAAACAATAAAAATTGATTTTATCAAACGAGTTGATAAAGGTCGAATAACCACCGTGAAAGATTTGGAAAGCTGACGTTTCGAGCGTTAGCCTTTCGTAGTAGCGAATAGTGGAATTGTGGTTGTTGTAGGTTTATATGTGTGCGGAGGAGCTTTGCTATTGGTAGAAATAGGGTGACGTGAATTTGTGAATAGATTTTGGGAGTCAGGGTGGCTTAGTGGTTATCTATCGGGCCTCCCACCACTGCGAGCCGGGGTTCAATTCTGGCCTCGGCCAGCATGTGGGCTGAGTTTCAGTCGATCTCAACCTGACTCGAGGTTTTTTCTCCGGGTACTCCGGTTTTCCTCCCTCATCAAAATCGACTCACCGCTAGTTAACATCTAGCTGTGGTGCTGTGCTCCGACATCAAACATGAACTGTATAGCGGCGCCTTTGTATGCTTTCAGCCCGATGTCGTGAGCCGCGCCCTTCGCAATTCAGTCTTCGACTGCAAGTAAGATTAGCTCTAGCAATATTTATTTATTTAAGATTAATAATCGAACGGGTTATAAATTTTCTAAGTATTTTCGCTAAAAACTGCCAGTCAAAACTCTTGCTCGT
>NC_090871.1:17549686-17569686 GCF_036669935.1 Montipora foliosa
TGATTTCTTTTTGGCAGACGTTGGCTCGGGGGATGCGGATGAAGACGCTGATTGTCTGGCTTGACGTGATTTGGTCTTCTTCGCAGGCTCCGTGTCCTCCTGGGGTTTCTGCGGAGGCTCCCGTGAGCCAGATGATGATCGAGACTGTGATCGATCAGAGCGCTTCCGTCTCCTTCCAGCTACTTTCTCGGGTGATCGGCGGCGCTCTTTAGAGACTTTTTCTTCCGACCTTAACCCATCGCCACCACGACGACCCATAGGTGGTGACGAATCTACTCTACGAGTAACAGGTGGCGAAGAGCTTGATCGGTGGCGCCTGCGCGCTGGTGGAGTTGCTTCCTTTCGTCTCTCCCTGCTGCGAGATGGTGAAGGGTCTGGGCGTCGGCGTCTTTCCCTGGGAGGGGGTGACGGGGAATAATCTGATTTTCTTCTCCTTCTAGGAGGTGAACGCGCCTCTTGATATCTTCGTCGAGGGGGTGATGGCGACCGCGAATACTCCCTTGGCTTCCGCCTCGGTGGTGGTGGTGGTGGTGGTGGTGAACGCGAAACGTCCCTTCGCTTTCTTCTCGGTGAGGGGGACGAATTCCGACGCTTTCTTCTAGGAGAGGGTGAAGAATCCCTCCGTTTTCTTCTCCTCTCTTGTGGGGATCCACTTCGTTCTCTTTCCCTTCTGTGATCTTTAGAGGAATCGGTTTTCTTTCTCTCGGGCGACCACTCACCCTCTGAGGAAGATGGCGATGGAGAATGCTTCCGATAGCGGCGATTAGTTGTCTTCTTTGATTTCGGGACAGGTGGCGACCTCTCTTTTTCCTCCTTTTCTTCCTTCTCTTCCTTCACTGGGGGCGGCGGAGGCGAGGGAGAGGCCGAGGAGGACGAAGGCGAAGGTTGTTTGACTGGTGATTGCTCTTGCTCCTGCTTTTTGTAAGATGAGCGGTGGTGTGTTGGAGGGGGGACTGGGGACGACTCTGCTTCTTTACTTTTCTCAAGACTAATAGATTGTTCTTTTTCTGTCACTATTTCCTTATCCTTTTCCTCCTCTTTATCTTTCTCCTTTCCTTTTTCAATTTCCTTTTCTTTTCCTTTATCTTTCTTCTCCTTTTCAACAGAACCTGAGCGGGAGCGTGATGAACGTGAACTAAAGCTAGCGGAGCGTGACCGTGAGTGTGACGAAGCTGATTCCGTGCGTGACCGTTTGCGAGGAGAAGGTGAACGGGGTGCCTTTCGTCGTGGAGAACGAGAGCGAGACCTGCAATGAATAGAGATTTCATGAGGTTAAACGAAGTTTAACCAAGTAAAAAACTAGGAGCGACTGCAGCCAATTGCTCAGTGGTTGTAGTATACTGGCGCATGCGTGGAATACCTCGTGCTTTGGGCTGTATCGCTTATTTATCAGTGTGGCGGGAAGTAGGAGCATTGTGTGTGGAGCGTTTAGCGGTTTTTGTTCTCTCCCTCCCCACCCTCTGCTTTCCACTGTGTATCAGTGTGACGGGTGCCCATTCTTCTCGGGGCGTGGGGGCTCATGGCTGGGTTGTCAGGTTTTGCCAGCCATCGGTGCAGTCTCCATCTTGGAGCTGGCTGCCAATAGTGGAAGCTCCAGGATGTTCCGGGCACCCAACCTCCAAAGAGCGACGATGTTGTTTAAGGTAGCTTAACGGGAAAAAGTCGTCAACTTCAGTTCAATGACTTCGTTGCTTTGCGTCACACAAAGGGAAACTCTACCGAAGTTCTTTGGAAAAATGACACCCTGAAATCTTCTTTCTTTAATAGCAACGCCCTTTAGTTTTCGTGGTCTAGAGACCAATGAACTGACTATGAAAGTTCTGCACAACTTTTCACTGACGAGAAATGGGACAACCACGACCTGCTTCAAAGTAATACACTCTGCAATCTGAGAGGATATACGGAAAAGGTTTTAAAAAACTACTTCAACGGAATACCTTCGGCGAGGGGGTGATCTTCGTCTAGGCGGAGACCATCTTCTAGGAGATGGAGTCCTACGGCGTCTGTAAGGTGACCATCGTTTTCTGCTGTAGGAAGACACACGACGTGGGGAACGCGACCGAGAACGTCTTCGCTTTTCTCGGCTGCGTGACCTTGATGAGGAGAAAGATCGGGATCGCGAGCGGGACGCAGAGGACTTGGACCTACTGCGCCTGCGCCCTTTCTTATCACGTGTTCTTTTTGCTTCTCTACCCCCAGAACGAGAGCGTGATCTTGAACGGGAACTGGAACGTTCTCTCCTGAAATATACAACAATCAAATATACTCCAAAGCTCAAATTTACATTCAGTATGACATGGATTACACTTGTTCTTATTACTTTGAAAAGTTCAATGAAAAAATATCCTTTGACCTACAACATTGCTGTTAATCTGTGATTGGTTTATTTTGATCCACATTCTACATGTACTTCTGAGAAGGGGTTTACTGCAGAAGGGAAGTGAAACAGTTTTTTTTAGCCCAACCAAATACAAATGCCTACAAAATACTACTGTTTTTGTCTGGACTGTAATCATGCCTTTTAAAAAATTGCATAACTTTGGGCATTATAGTTTTCTTTAAAGATCTTGTCCAATTTTCACAGTAAAAACCAAACGGTGGTACACTAAATAAATACACAAATAAACAAATACATAAAAATTAAGTAATCAACTAAATAAAAATAGATCCATACAAATAAATTAATATAATAATTTCGTTATTTACTTGACTTCCTTTTCGACAGCAGCTTCTGCAAGAACAAAAAGTGACAAATACATTAGCAAATTTTTTTATCGCAAAGAGTACCAACAGCACAGAGGCAGAGCACAACTCCACCTTTAACCTTTGCTATACCATAAATACCATTGACAATTATAGATTTTACTCTGTCTAAAGCCAGATGATTTTACTCGCCAATGGGGAACCCCTCGTTGGTGAAAGGGTTAACCACCATAGACTGAGTTTTGGTTCGTAGATTTACATGGTCCTAGGGTGGAGTTTGTTTCTGGTCCTTTACTCTGCTTAAAGAGGTTCTTCCCAGGAATTTTGCTTCTCCTCTCATTTCAAAAACCAGTAGTTTAAAATTCTTAAGAGGTCAGTCACCTGACAGTGCTATTCACAATTCTGTTGTATTTAGTGGTATCATTTTTCATCACTAATATACATGAAAAAATTACTCAGTTCTAATTGGTTAAAAGAAATGCAGTTTTCAAGTAACACAGTGAAAAAAAAAATGCAATTCAGTGCAAAGAGATGTAACAAATGAAGCGTTATGATTGGTCAATGATCAAAGAAAGTCACATATAGCCAATCAAATGCAAGCCCTGGATGGCGTGATTTTCAAGTGAATGGGAGATATACATGTGTTGCTTATATTTATTTAATTATCACAATGTCATCTCGAAATCTTCTCATGAATATTATTAATACCCGTAAGTAATCACATGATTTTTCTTGGGCAAGCACTCACAATTTTTTTCAAAGACTACAAATTAATTCTGTTTGTCTTTGAAAAAATGTAATGGTGCTTATTTATTCCAAATTATTGTAATCAAAATCATGTGTTCACCTATACTTACTATTACTATGAACTAAATTTTTGTTATGAGACTGGAGCTTGATTTTCAACATTAAGCATGTGTGTAACAGTGTTGACATCCAGCAGCACATGAATAATATGCTACTGCTCTTTCCTCTTGGGAGTCCAATATACTCCCGTGTGACTTACATCGCCAAAAGGCCAGGTTGTAGGACACCTGACCTTAATCATAAAGTTAGTTTGACATCATTTTTCAATAATTATTTCAAGGAAGTTACTAAGATACTGGAGCTTTTTGCAACAGCAAAAGTGCCTAAGGCAACTATCTTAAAGCCCAGGAAACTGTTGATAAGCTCTTTCTTTTAGATTTAGAGTGCCATGGCCTGGAATCAAAAAGTGTATTAAAGCAGCACTCTTTCACAGTTTGAGTGTCAGGACACACATTTGGGGCTGTGCCCTTTACAAAACTCAAAACCTTTGAAACTTTGAATTGTTGTTTAAAAAAAACCAACCTTTTTTAGCCTTCTCAGTATCTTCTATTTCCTTTTGCTAAAGAGAAAATAATAAAATAAAGAAAATGAAATTATTTTTTTTGCATCTTAACAATAAACATGGTAATGATCATGATGGTGATAATAGTGGCAATAATAACAAGAGCTGCAGCAATTTTTACAGCCCAAAGCCCATTTCATACAAATAATTATTGTTTTTATCAAAGAAATAAAGTCAGCAACATCATAAAATAGAATCTGAAAACCCACACTGATACTATATACATTGTAAAATAACTATTGAGATACAAGCAGCCATAAAAATTAACTTGTCCTTAATTAACTGCTTCTTGACATGTGATCATTGTTGTACATTTACAGTGTTTGTCAGCAACAATTTAAGTGTTCTAGAAGCACTAGCAAAACAGCTACAGCAGTAAATTACATACTAAGTTATTAGAACTGTCCAATGGATGGTATTAACCCTGGCCACAAGAAGGTATTTATAGAGGATTACATATAGATCTTTAAGCTACATGGCACGTTTTACTAATCAAGCTTTAAACTGCGTTCCTTGTTCCATCACAGGTGTGGTGTAATGTAGTTGTGTTTACACATTATGCTTAGGTAAACCTCTGTCCAATGCCACTTTAATTTTTTTTTTTGAAAACCATAGAGCACTGAATAGTGAAAGTCAGTTATTGATGCGGAAAATGCATGCAGCAAAATCTCAGCAGGCTTAAACAGGATAGGGTATCATTTTATTTCTGTATTTGGCTTTCCACCTAAATGACTGCTGCATTGCAGGGTCCTGCAGATACATGTAGCAGCGACATGGGGTTACATGAACATAAACAAGTCACAGTTAACCAGAATATAGCAATGTCTTTTTGAAGGGGAATAAGTAATCACAACTACAAACAGAAGGGTGGACATGAGTCAACTGTCGGAAATAAAAACAGATGAAATTCATGAAGTAAATCCATCGAAAAGGAGAAAAGGAGGAAAGAACTTAAAAAAGGAAGCTTTAGGAAAAATGAAAGTTAAAAAATACACCGAAATTTCCTTTAAAATGAGTGTATAACTGCTCAAGGCAAGACACCATGACAGAGAGAAAGCCTGTTCACTTTTCCCCCAACCTGCTCTGCTGTGCTCTGCTTAATAGAGGTTAGCAACGAGTCCTCACTGAGGGAACTATTCCTATGCGTGAAAAACCATGCTCCTGTTCTCTTCTTGCAAGAAATAATTTGGTGGCTGGAGTGGACATTTGACACTAAAGAGGTCTGCCATATTAATATAGATGTAGATACAGTAACAACAGCATCCAAACATTCAGTGGAGCTTGGGTGAATGGGATATCCAGATGCTTCCACTGAAGGCCAGTCAGCCTACCCCTAAAAGTGAGTAATGTTACAAAGAATGGCGGCACCCTCTGAAACAATCCTGAGTCCCCATGCTAAGCATCCAGGAAAAGGTTGCACTGACCAGCAGTGGAAACTGGGAGGGGAGGAGAGGGGAGGGGAGAGGAGGGGGGAGGCACGCCAACTGGAAACAGCAACACTACAAATATGACTGGTGAGCTCTCCAAAAATGACAAAAACTGAAACAACCACAAAGCAAGCACCTTAAACAGCATGCATGTTAAATAGTGACTGTTATTTGTTGAAAAGCATGCTGATGATGACCACTACCCTCTGCTGTGAACTTTGTTAAAATACATCTGACCAACCCACAGGGAAAGTGTCACATTTTGAGTGTGAATACTTATTTTATATAGTTTTCTATGTGAAAAGCAGATGCCTGAGTTAAGGTTTCAAAGCACCTCTTGTAAGAAAAGCAATGCTGATTACCCTACAACCAGCATGGAGTTACAGAAATACACCAGCATCCAGAAAGACTAATCCATTGGGCATTTGAATAGAAGAAGCAGTAAGGCAGAGAAGGCAAGCAAAGACAAAAAAGGACATAACTGCCTGTCTGGGTTTAAAGCAGAATTTGTAAGATATTGAAAGTACCTTGACAAGCCTCTTTTGAGACACAGCATTGTCTTCGTCAGCTTTGAGAAGCTCCTTAACTAACCGACAAATTGATTTGGCAAGCTTCTCGTTTCCATCTTCCACAAGGTGCAAGTGGTCTGTAAAGTACAGAGACTGATCTAGTTGTCCTCCCTTTGTAGTCCAGCCTTTTTCAGGTGCCAAGAAAATCACAATCTCATCAGCCAGCTCTTCAGAATAGCTTATGTACTGAAAGAGTTCATCATTGACTTCTTCAATGTTTTCCCGACGTATACTAGGGTGTAAATCTCTTGGGAGGATGCCACAAACAATGATGCTCATATTTGGCTTTTTTTTCCGAATATAATCTACAATGGCTAGTATTCCTTGGGCAATTTCACTGGGACTGTTTTTGTCAATATTGTTTGTGCCACAAAGCACCACAGTAACTTTAGCATCACACTCTATTTCACCATTTTGAAGACGCCATAGAACATGCTGTGTTCTGTCACCACCAATGCCGAAGTTAAGCGACTTCAGAGGTGCAAAATACTTCCTCCATATTCGTGGGTATCGACTAAGACCTTTGATAATCGAATCTCCAGTCAACACAACATTGATGTCTGGATTTTTGGCCACTGCTACATTTTGGTCATGCTCATTGTCCCATCCATCTTTATCCCTGCTGGCAGGCCTAGCAGCTGACGACAACAGGCGTGATCTCCATTTTGGTTGAAGGAACTTGCTTCTTGACCTCTCTTCCTCATCTTTTTCTTTCTTTACTTTTGCTAACAATGGAGCTTCAGTCTCATCTTTTTCTTCCCCACTCTTGCGCGACTCTTTCTTTTTCCTAGACTCTACCTCGTCATCACTGTCACTGCTGTCTGAGTGACCAGAGTTACCTTTAGACCTCTCTTGATCTTTTTTAGAAGAGCTCTAGAGTGGGTAAGATGAAAAGATAAATGCTTAGAATAATAATAACAACATTATTATTATTGGGATTTTGTAAAAGCCATAGGAAAATATTTTCCTGGGTTCTCCTTGCTACTAATAATCTATTTTTCTTGTTCACTGAAAAGACACTGAAAAGAGACATTTAAATTTGATTATTTACATGTAGGAATCACTGATGGAATATCAAGAGCAATACTCCATTATAAATGTTCTAAATGACCTGGAGATTGGGTATTTGCTTTTTCACCAAACCATAATATGGTTTCTTTTAGGTGGTCTTTGGATAAAAACAGTGGATATGATGTTCAGGGAAGCATTCCAAAAAGTAAAAATAAATAAAGAAATAAAGAAAACATACTGCTTTCTGTGTTGGTGAAAAAAGCAATTACCGGTAATGGTGACACATATTTCCTCAATATTTATCTGAAGCCTAAGGTTGCCTTCAATGGACCTAATCGGCTAACTCAATGTTGTACCCAATTCAAATCTCCAGGGATTAAGATTCTTTGTGTATTGTATTTGCATGATAATGTAGCATTCATATTTAAATGATATGGAAATACCTGGAACAAAAAGTTTTATTCCCAAAGGGTTTGAAATGGGTACAACATTGAGTTAGCCGATTAGGTCTATCTTTGGTCAGATCAAGGAATTTTAGCATGACTGATTAGAGCATGAAGGCAAAATGGCTCAGAGAACAAAGATACAGGTGTAAGTATGGATTACACAGATAGCCATCTCTTCAAATTATTGTACTTTACATTTTTCTCAACTTTTCACATGAAAACTACAGAGCAATATTTCTGAATACACCAATGTTCATCTAGTGTTTGAGTGTGAAACCCTCGTGCCAGGAAATGATGACTGAGTGAAAAGGACAAAAAAGAAAAAAAAAACAAGAAACTATCCATACCTACCCAGAGAAAAGTGATAACTTCAGTAGAGGAATTGGGGGTGAAAGAGGGTGGGTGTTAAGCTTCAAACGTCTTAAAATATGAAGCTTGACTAGAATTTCAAGGAGGGAGGGCGTGGAGAGTGCGGAATCCTAAGTATTTGAATGTAATGTGATATTCAAACTACTGCATAAAATAAATGAGTTATAGAAGAAGCACAAGATATAGCATGTACAGTAGTAACTGAAACAATAATAATTATGCTTACCTTACAAAATAAAATATTTCATTTTTTGCCAAATTGTTGGTAAGAGTGCCCATATTTTGCTTTAATTCATAAGTCAGCAGATTCACTGGAATTTTTGCTAATCCCACTCAAAAACATACACCAGTTGCTTAAACCCTGAAAAGAGTCGAGGCTTCAATGGGACTAAGAGTATCCCACACAGTAACTACAGAGGCCCAATTGTACATGTATCCTGTACATGACATGACCTGCTAATTTTTCTGTTTGTAGTCTAGTGCTAGTGTTTCTCATGAAGTTAAGCCCTGTTGGGCGAGGTTCGTATGTACATGGGAGACCAACATGTACAGTGTACAGTGCACAACACTGGATTGCCTATCGTAGACGACATATGCATTGTAATACTCATATTTTACGGAATCTTGACCATCTTCGCTTTAGGAAAGAACTTTAGGAAAGACAAGCCGAGATGCCATGAGTACGATGAAAATTACCTTGTATTTGAAGAATGTCTATTGAAAGTATGAGGAATGTGAAATGTGGCTGAAAATGGAAAGTTTGGAGTAAAGAGGTCACTAAACTGTTCTTGACCTTGATGAATATTTCCAACGGTAGACTGTTTCACAGTTCATGACATCACATTGGTTGGGGGGCAAATGTGCACAGTGAGTGTATAGGATTTTGGCCAATCCAAAAGGGGCCCCTTTCAAATATTTTGTCATTTTAATAATAGCATTCAGCGCTCAAAGCTCAGTTTTTTTCTAAGTCACCTTTAAATATAAAATGTTGGTCGCCATTTTCCCTCTATGACACACTGGAGTATTATATGAAGGAAAGAACTGCTAACCATTTTGAGACAAAGATGGCCACCTTATGATTGCTCTTAAGCGTGCAAATATATTCACTGTCCTTCAACTCTTCATACAAATAGATAAAGAAGAGAACTGCAAAAGAAATTCATGGATAATGTTTCTAAAGGTATATTATCAAGCCTTTTCATTTTGTCTGGATCTAGAGTTTAAAAAAATACATGTACACCGATTACAATGACACTACTTCCACGCCAGAACAGTCGCCAAATTGGCGACCTTGGTGATAATTTTAGTCGCCATCATTTTTTTCTAGTCGCCATGGCGACCAATTTGGTTGGAGCTTCAAGCGCTGGCATGCACCCAACGAAAAATTAGATCATTGCCCAACGTGCAATGCATTAAGAATTAGATATTAGAAACAGGGATATAGCTACATGTAAGAATAATTGCATCCAGTTGAAGGTTGTTTTGAGGCGGTAAGTTCATGCTCTGAGCATCAAAGGGACCGGGTAACAAGATTGTTCCCAGTGTCTCACAACATGTGCATTCTTCAAGATGGCGAATAGGGGGAAAGAAAAGAAACGCACAACAGTACTTAAAACAATGCTTTTTTCATTCATTTGCAATTTCATTTCTAGTATCGACAAATTCTAGTGATAATTCCGTAGTGTAACAGACATTCAATTTTTTTGTCAACATATCGAATGTAGAATGTAGAGAATAATTTGTGATCTTCTCAGTCACTTTGATCAATGGACAAAATTCAGGCAACGGTAACCCCTTTCTCAAGCAGCCATCGCTTAGCGACATTCCTGTAAAAATCTCCTTGTGACACTTCAAATTCACGGGAATTTGGAAGGTAAAGGAGGATAGACCTGTGAGGGAAGGGTGGGGTAAGATAGAGGCAATGGGGAAGATCAGGGAGGGGTAGGAAAAGTAAAACAGAGGAAAGGAATGTCTCGGTCTTTTTGAGACCACCAAAAAACCAAGCCCCTGTTTTTTAACTACACTACAAGTACACCCCCCAAAAAAGGAAAATCCCATTTTTAGACAGTTGATAAAAATAAACCAGTTTAAAACATTTAAACTGATTCAAAAATGTTGACATGGATGTTTAAAAAAAAATAAACTAGGGGATACAATTGAACTACAACAAATACATTGTACATGTATAGTCCCACTACAATGTTTATTTCACAAACAATGCAGCACTGTATTTTTTCAATAATTTGGCTTATTGTTCCAAAAAGAAAAATCAAGGGAAATCCCTGACCAGTAATTTCAAATAATATTTTTAATTTCATTGATTGACCAGGCTCGGCCAAGTAGCATTTACTTACAGCATTTATTTAAGACAGCAAGGCTGGTTGATCATTTTTGCATCTCTTTAAAAAATATTAAGATATTTGTTAAATGGGTTACGATTTAGTTTGTTTCAAAATCAACTACATGTACAACCACAACGCAGATATTGGGTCCCATGTGGTGGCTGCAATCTTAAGCAACACAGCTACATGTACAGTATATTAATTTTGTTCTTACAGCAGTGTAGAAGGGCAATAAAAAACAGCATATTAGAGAACACATTTTTTCTATTGCCTGCAAAGAGGAAAAAAAGCATACATGTACATGATGCCATCATGCCAGGCAATAAGGCATGCATCCAAAAATAATGTTTTTGCACACCAATCACAACATGAAACACATCACTCACTTCTTTTCCTGCCAGTGACTGTGCAACTTCTTTAGCTTTTCTGATTTCCTCAGTGATGTCTTGCGATGCAGCCGCAGATCCATTTTCATTGGCTATGTTATCATCTGTGGCCGTGCTATCTGGTTCAGTTTGCTGTTGATCACCATGGTATTTCTGAAGATTTGCTTGAATACGCTCTTGTTCCAGCTTTACATGTACATTAAACACAAAAAGGTACAGTCATGAGATTGTGAATGATCCAAGGAAAAGATCAAGAAGAGCACAACATCTGTTTCAGATTTCAACTTATCCACAACCTCAACGACAATAAAACCACAATCTTTGTTAAAAGTTGCTGGGACATCTTGCTAAAATACATGTACCAAAAATGACAATGAATTGTACCAGTCATCCAGTGGAGAGTATGATAAAACGAAAATAATTCACTTACTGGAAAATTATAGACAAACCATCGACGTTTTGGCCATATCACGAGACACTTGCGTGACCCAAGCTGACTCGGTGATCAATATGGCCGAATAGTCGATCGTTCGTCTATAATTTTCCAGTAAGTGAATTATTTTTGTTTTAACATGTATCAAAAGTTGACGAAGTACATTGTAGGATCGTCTGGGTGAGAGTAGTCCTACTAAGAAGGACTACTCTCATTATCATTAATTAATTTCTATCTAGTCATCAGTCAATGTTACCAACATTGACCCAAAATCAGATACAGTGTAAATGAAGACCACAGTACTTAAGCTCAATGACATCATGTATAATCCAAGATGGCAGCCTGCATGTGTGTATTTTTAACAAGGATTTCTTAAGGTTAAAAAGCTATTTCAAGAATGAAATTTTGGTTAAAAGCTGTTCTCCTAATGAACTTTCTATTAATCGATTAAAAAAGGATTGTGATTTTGGAGTGAACTTCTTATATCGGTCAGAACTGCACCAAGTAATGGCGGGCCGTGGAGTTAAAATAAACAGTCTTCTCTTGAAATTACTACAAAAAATTCCGCCTGTTGAGCATTCATTGCATGAAGTACTTTCAAAATGTGAAGAAAAAGAGAACTGAGTATTTTCATTGAGGAGTAGTAGCACTTTGATTAAGCAAGAATTAAATGCACGGGTTTACTTACAGAACAATAATACAATGTAAATGAAAATGTTTCCATTTTCTGTTCAAGAAATCTTTTACATGTAGCATACACTGTAATGCTACATGTATATACTGTGGAAAGCATTTTTTGTTATTTCTGTAGGTCACTACTTGATTCCTAATTCAGCATGCTAAAAACCAGTGAACTGCATGCTAAGCTCAGCCTCGCCAATATCCAAGGTAATACACATGTACATTGTAGGCACAATTGCCAAACTGACATAGCACCAACCTTTCGTTGCTTGATTTCTTCTTTTTTCTTTTCTAACAATGAAGAAGGAATGCCTCCAATATTTTCTTGTGCACTCACAAGCAGAGTCCACAACTCTTTCATAAATTCTCTGGCATTCTTTCCTTGCAGAAATCCAGTGATGTTTATTTGCATAGATCTTGGATCTGGACTCTGTAAAATTAATGCAATAAGGAAATGAGCAATCATACTTCTCAGTATTATAAACATGTAACACACTGTAAATTCAAATTTAAGAAGAACAAAAAGCTATCGCATGATCAATTATTATTGTAAGACAAGAGACAGAGGAATGACAATAATATTATAAAAGAGTAATGTCAACAAACAACAATGTCAATGTATTGTAACTGCAATTTTTCTCTAAATAACTTTGTGTATACGAATGAAGTGGCACAATCATTTTGTCTTGGTGCCTGATCAATATGATGTCAAGCGTACTTGAACAGACAAAATGTGGAAAATAGCATTGACTTAACTTTCCATATTTAAGTCATTTCATTGAAAACAAAGGACATAATTCATTCATGTCAAGACTTCCTTACCTTTTCAGACTCTAGCATATTCAAAACATACTGCATGACAACATCATCCTCAAAACCAAGAATTTCAATCAGTTTTTTTGTAATCCATGGTTTTATTACATCCAGATTTACCTTCTCCATATCCACCTAAAGCAAACACAAAGCAGATTTGCTTATCAGTGATGTACAAGAAGGATATGCATATTTTTATTTTCATGCACTCTTCTAATAACCCTTACAGGTGGTATAAGTTGGCAAGGGTAAAAAAACACCTGAGAACTAGGGAAAAAAACCATTGAAGCACATTCCAGAACCATCACAATCTCAGCCCATTTGTTGCAACAAACCAAACAAAAATCATATCCACATAAGTTGGTGAGAGTTCAGTGCTCTTATCATATGCCATCCCCACACTTCACACGTCACCATGAAGGGGTACGTGTACAAGTACAGTAACATGCAAAAGTAAGTTGACAGTCTCAACTCGATCCTCGCAAGAATCAAGGATCGAGACTTGATTCAATTGAAATCAAACTCGATCCTCGACACTTGATTCTCGCAAAATCACCAACGCAAAACATTGTTCACACTCGATTCAACTATTGCAAAAGCATTACTCTTTGATTATGTCATGGATCAACACATAAAAGCAAAAAAGTGAGCTTTACTGCACGATAGATTTTATTCTGAATTGAACGTAAATTTCTAATGTAAACATTGAGAAATATTTGCATACCGCACATTCAACCAAGTAACTTAACGATTGATGGATTTTTACATCTCTTGTTAAATGCAATGATCTGAAGGAAAATTATAGTGATAGTCGAATCTCGGTGCAAGACTTGCTCAATGGTATCAGGTTTCATTCTTTCAAAAGAATTTGAGTGTTGGGAGCGAACCGAGATCGGCATCCTCGCAGGACGAAGTACAGTGCAGACCAGAAATATGCGTCCTACGCAGACGCAAAACGCACGCGCGTTTTTTGCGCACACGCGTTTTTAAATGCGCGTTTCCAAACGCGCATTTGATGCGCGTTTTTTCTTTTGTTATGCAAACTCATATCGTAGATGTGATGTTCATTGTTCCAAGAAACAATAGACAGACGATAAAATGAATATTTAATTTCTGTGATCAACTTACCAGAACATTTGAATTGAAGAGCGGTGTCAACTGATCATTGTGAGTTTTCGAAACGAACCTACAAAGTTTTAAATTCTTTCGACAATCACTGAATGAAAAATAATACAACTCTGTTGTCATCCTGCAGCTGACCACTGATAGTTAAGTTATTTTGATCTTTCCGTTGCCGAAACTGCTGTTTGGATCGTTGTCATAGAAAATGCCAGACAACGGAGAAAATAATTATGTAGAAGTAGCTTCTGACCTTTCCGCCAATTCTTCGCAATAAAAGTGCTTTGCCGAAAATTTGTCGAGCTTAAGAATTTCGGGAAAAAAAGAAAACAGTGCTACCGAGGAGTTTTTGTAACATCCCAAGTTTTTCGCGAACATCAAATACTGAGAATGGCGCCACAGAAGTCGTCATGAGATAACTGCTTTGAGGCTCCGACAAGTAAACATTTGGTTCCAGGCTCTCAAACAAAAGAAGACGACATTAGGGCCGGCGTTTTTTGTCACACAGGGTTTCACTCCGTATGCTTCCAGCCAACCCCGCGTTAATTCTCCTCCGTAAAGCTTTAGTAAAGAAAGAAATTGGTGCAGAAGATATCTTAAAGCGGAGATTTTTCAACTCCGAGCGCATTCCAATGAATCTTGCTGAAGTAATACAGCTTCAATTCGCAAAAGGACAAAATGCCGAGACGCCTTTTGAATGTCACGCACGCATTACAAAAATTATTTTAAAATATTCGAGAAAGTACCGGTATTACAGATGGCGTAAGTAAGTTTTGTTTGCGAATGAATATACTCCTTATTTCGTTGATTTTACTGCATTTCACTCCGCCGTTCGTCCAAGTCTTGCTCTTAGCGATATTTGTTGTTGATCGACTAACTTTACTGACTGTCGATTTCTGTTGGCAAAACCGATGTCTTTCAAATTGAAAATAGTCCTGTTTTACGTTTTAGTCACAGGAAAACATTTATTCCCCTCATTATGTCATTTGTTGATGCAGCGAGAAGTGAAAGTAATTTTCAAATGTCTGAAATTAAATGTGAAGCGGAAGCGAGTGCATTGTTGACTCGAATTTCACTTGGAAGCACGCATTATTTGAAATCAAACACTTCACTGTTGACATAGCCATTGTCTTGCGCTGAAACTAACAATAAAACTTAAACAATGAAAAGATGATGGGCCAACTCATACATACTAATTATCTTTGATGAATGCGCGTTTTTGATGCGCGTGTTACAAACGCAGACGCGTGTGCGCAATTTTCGTATGCTCGTTTCGCACGCGTTTTTTGGGACGCATACTTCTGGTCTGCACTGTACATGTAGCAAAACCTGTTCTATCCAAATTTTGATACCTCGAGTTGGGAATTCGTATGAGGGCAACATGTTGTCTTTTTATCTTCTCCTACCCTTTTTGTAAATAATATTTCCACAATTAACCTGATCCCAGTGACTGTTGATTTTTCTTGTAAGGGAATAAACAAACAAGACCGGGCAATGAAACTCGGGGTCTCAAGCGAGTTATTACAGAATAGTTTTACGTTCAAAGAAACAGTTTTTCTAAATCTGAAATTAAGATACATGTATACAGAGGACATTTGTTTCCAGAAAGGTCTGCTACTGCAGTGTTACTGATGACACGTATCCAGTAAGGTTTATGAACTGCCTATGGAGTAAACTTGAAATGCCACTCCGGTGTATAGTGTCGAAGACTGTTTACAGTCTGTGTGATTGTTGAGTATGCTTCGATCATCTGGCCAAACAATAATAATTATTATTAAATTTTCAACCTCCGTTAATGCATTTCTCGTGCTCTGATTGGTTCACTCAATCTTGTACAGTAAATGATTGTGCTAAGAGTTGCTAAGCTAAAAGTTTTTTTTGCTGGAAAGTGGAATTTCTCTCTGAATAAAGCAAAAACAAACGTTTTTTGTGGAAGTTTGGACCAACTCCGGCGTTTAGAAGTACGCAAAAAGTAAGAAATGTTTTTGTGATGAGCCTGCGTCTGTCTGACCACAAGGTCTTACACTACATCACATCCGTTCTCATCAAGTTTTTTTTATTTTATTTCGCTCGGATTTGCTCGCTTTCTTCGCTTGTATTTCATCCTTTCTACACTTTTGGAGTTTAAGGAATTTAATAAAACAATTATTCCATTTGTGCTTGTTGGATATGAGACTGATTATAGACAACTCCACGCTACACGCCTTGTTGGCTATTTACCATCTCCTATCCAAGGTGCGTTCGTGGAATAATTGTTAATTATCTTGCGAGATTCGAGGATCAAGTCGAGAATAAAGACTCAAAAGAGACTGTCAACTTACTTTTGCACGGTTTTGTACCTCAGTTATGGTCCTATCCAGGTACTAAAACTACTAACCAGGACTTCACTTCCATGAACACATAGGACCCCAGACAGTGTTTACTCCTCCGAATCATGAGCAGAGTTGTGAGAGGACTTTAATTTACATTTACAAGCCAATAAAAAGGCAAACAATAAAAAACCCATGCCAATTAACTCATTGACTCGGGGGGTTCCCCACTGATGAATAAAATCATCTGATGTTAGACAGAGTAAAATACAAAGTCTAGAGGGTTAAGGCCAGTTTGGGAGTCAAAGGCTTAAAAAGAGTTTGAAAAAAAAGCCTGCTAGAAAATCACTGTTCCTTTTCTCTAATTCCATTGTGTGATTCAACTTCAGAATCTGGATTGTTAGAGTCACAAGAATTGAAAAAGCAGAGGGATGATCCAAGTACAAAGCTCGTTCTTGTGATTGGTTTATTTCCCCTCATACTAAAATGACTTTTTCGCAAAACAACTTGATACAATGCACCTTCCTGTTACAAAGGCCCATCATGAATAAGATTATTGGGGTTCTTCTCCAAAAATTTGAGCTTATTGCATCCAAATATCACCCAGTGGCTTCCTCATGATGCCGGTTTTTTGTTTAAAAATGGGTGGCATGGCATAAACTCCCTGATATTTTTTAGGACAACAAAACACAACATTTGAATTAGTGATCCCCAGCTTTCTGAGCAACTTCTTATAGTGCAAGCACAATAATAATTATTATTTAGCCTCTGTTTCATACAGGCACAATGATCGAGGTGCTACACACTGAGATTTGCTTGAAAACCTTGTATTTTCTGTCAGGGTGCTAAGTAAGCTACAGGCCCTAGCAACTGGCTTCAACATTGATTTTGATTCAAAATCTGTTCAATTTTGTTGAACGATGTAGACTTCTGCAGTGGGCAAACGGTTTAAACACATCATCAACATTTTACTCATCAAAGCTGCACGAGAAGCCTGGTACTCGGTTCCAGGATGCAGCCACAGTTGTTATATGGATCGTCGTTGAGAGATTGCTTACTGGCTTTACTTTTAAAATATTGAAAATCTCCCTGGGCCAGCCTAAAAAAAAGAGTATTCCGTAAACATTTACCGAGCGAGATTATTGTGCTAATGTACAGCTGTAATGGGGCTTTAAAAGTAGTGAAGTCCGGGCTATATCCATGCATGCGAGACACATCGCCGTCACCAGGCGAAGCAGAAATCACTTCGATTTCAGGTTATCCACGACAAACAACGACTTTCGATTTACACTCCATATCTAGATTAAATATACTGCAACTTTTATCGAAGCACAACAGCTATGGATCAAGACGTAGGCAAGGAAACCTTAATCAAAATTTACCTTTTTATTCAGGATATCGTCAAAACGCATGGACTTCAGTAACTTCTTCTGTTTGTCAAGGAACCTATTGTCCTGCTCCGCACTTGTGCCCTGAATAAAAGGAGGATGTTTTTTTAGTATTAAAACAGACAAATCAAATGAAGAGAGGAAAGTATTGTTTTCTTTCTCACTCGAAAGAACCCTGCATCCGCCATGTTACAGCCGCTTGGTCGTGTCACATGGCTGTCTTCGTTCACAAAATCGATATCCAATCGGACAAGATCATCGGTATGAGGCTCACGCACATGTTGGAAGCAAGATGGCGGACGATGAAAGTGAACTCGAAAAGCGTCTTGCTTCTCATTCGGCGTATTTCAGCTCCTTGATTGATTTTATACCGGTGAAATACTATCTACCTGTAGACGACGAAGAAAAAGTAAACAAGTACTATAAAAATCGCCTACAGAAAGCTCCGAAACAGATCATCAAAGAAGCTTCTAAGAAGGCGAAACGTGCGAGACTTGATCCCAATCAACATAAAACAGTTCGTGAAATACAGCAAGAACTTGAAGAAAATGAAATGATTAGTAGCTCCAATTCAAAAAAGAAAGCTGGAAAAGGAGTGAAGGCTGCTTTTAGCGTTGAAACGATTCAGAGCGGAAATCTTGAGGACTTGAAATCGCGCCTTCATGCTAGAATTGAGGAATTTCAAAGGAAACGAAGAGCGGCTCCGGCAAAGACGGAGCAACATTCACGGAAAAAGAGATCAAAAAGTGAAGTTAAAGAGCAAAATAAGAAGGAAAAAAATACTGTGCCAAAAGGAGGCGAGGGATTCATGAAACAAAATGCCTCCCCTAGCAAGACAATACTAAATGACAATGGTGATGTCGTCTTCAGCAAGTTTGACTTCATGGAAAAAAAGAAAGAACCAAAACCAGGTTCCAAAGAGAAAAAGTACTCAAAACTACTCGCAAAAGCCGAAGCTCACAAGAAAAAGTTAGAAACACTTCAAGCAGAGGATATCAAAAAGGCAAAGGAGTTCAAAGACAAGCACTTATGGAGTCAAGCATTACAGAAAGCTGAAGGAGTCAAGCAACGTGATGATCCCAAATTGTTGAAGAAATCCATGAAAAAGAGAGACCGGGAGAAAGAGAAGAGCAGAAAGCAGTGGAAAGAGAGAATTGATCACCAGAAGAAACAGGCTGAAGAAAAACAAAAACTGAGACAGAAGCATATCAAGGAAAGGACTGAGGCCAAAAAAGCAAAAAAGTTAGGTAAAGGAAAGAAAAAGCACAGGCCTGGGTTTTGAATGAAGTAATGCAAACTCATGGTCTTTGCAGGAATCTGAATCGACATGAGCATGCCACAATGTTTTGGTCCTGTGCCATGTGTTGTTTATTCATGTGGAAAATAATTTTCCAGGGAAACTTTTGTACACAATCTTAAGCCTGGTTTTCACTAACCACGCAATCACAAGCGTAAACGCTAGCACAAGAGATTCCCGTCAAGTGAGCACACAACCCAGAGAAAAAGATTTACTAGTTCCATGTTCTCTCTTACAATGAGGTTCTATGAGTGAAACCTGGAATGGGTCTTTTTCATTGCCCGAACATCACAGCTTTCGTTGTGCTTGTGTTACTTCCATTTTTCTTACAACACTAGTGAATGCAGGCGTAAGCACAAGTACAAGGAAAAGTAAACATTTTGATCCTTGTGCTTGTGCTTACGCTTGCGTCAGACACGTTTTCACAGTGAAATAAGCGCTTTTGTGCTTGGATCGCTATTGGAAACCTGGCATTAATTTTGTGGCTTTGACTGGCATGCACACTTGGAAGATCTCAATCTGAAAAGCAATTCAGTTTGAAATTTTGAACACTCCATGATCCCAATAAGACAACAGTTTTTAGTAGAACAAACTTTACCCAAGCCACTGGACGATTGCCCATATTTTGTGCCAATTAGGGAGATTCACATAAGTTTGCTGTGAGGATGAAACAGTGGAAGCAACAATTTTGTCAAATGGAAAAGGACATTTTCCTTTGACTGGTCACAGTAGATTACCTTGAAGGGCGGTCCTAAATGCTGTGATCTGACTGAACCAAAATTGACTGTTCCATTCTAGTTCTGAATTTTGTGGAAACATTGCTGGAATAGAAAGCTGAGCTCCCCAAGTTTTTGTAAAATAATAGTTTTATTTTCACTCATGCCAACTAATGCAGCCGGCTGGGTGAGAGTGTTTCATTGGGTGTTGCAATGTCACCTAAATGTGGAGGAAGGATTAAGATTAGAAATATCAGCTTTTTAAAGGAATATCCACTCCTACTACAGATTAAGTTTGCACCTGAGGAATTTATGTTTGCCAATTAATTTATTTGAGGGTTAAGAAAAAAAAAATTTTTGTATCCATGTAAAGGAATTTGAAAATCACTTTTTTTACGATTTCCTGGGTGCTGACTTCTTGAATAATAATACCCCCAGGTAACATTGTGACATGTTATGTTTGTCCTATTGTTCTGACATACATGTAACAAGCGTTTGGATAATGACGTTGGTGCAAGGATAGTGGTTCCTGGGAAATTTGAAAGCAGAAAAAAGTGATTCTGTGTTGGTTTTATTTTGGACACAAATTTTTCTTTGAAAAATTATCATATATATTTGACTG
>NC_090871.1:17572186-17589686 GCF_036669935.1 Montipora foliosa
TTGTAGAAATGGCTTTGGGAGACAAGTTGCGCGAAGAATTGCACAGTGCACTGTAACAGCGCAAAACAGTCATTCGAGTTCGAGTGCAAATGATTCTAAACACCGAGTAGTATCACACTGAATCATCATTGTTGTACTAGGAAGGCCAATCTTTCAAACACCCTCAAACAGGTTAGTTTTCCACACCTACACGAGAACGGATTCCCATTATCATCTCCATCTTGCCTGTGTTAAAGCAGCAGAACCATTTGTACCCTGTCCGCTGATTTTCCCTGACGAGTTGCCACTCACAGAACTGGGTGTCACAAAAGTTACATTTCGCAAGAATTCGGTGTGTGATCCTTTCAGATTAAGTTTCCTTGTTTTGGTTTTATTTAAACAGTGGTCAAAGTTTTATTCTACGCTTAGTTGAAATACGTATTAATTTGCTTAGTTGAAATAAATATTAATTTGCTCCCTGGGCATCCCATAATGTCTTTCGAAACAATAGAAATCAAAATGGCCGCCGTATCGTTAAAAAGGTCTATTAAAATATAAAAATTTCAGTTCAGAAGGGGTTTTACAAATATAAAATTATTTCATAAAAGTAGGTCAGCAGCTGTACAATTTACTTTAAAATCATCTACAACTTCACTTCTAACAATGGGCTGGCGCGATCCTCTGATGCTAGTATTTACAGACTTTAAAATTTCGAAAGAAATCCTGGTCCTGAGCCAGCTAATAACAACTGGGTAGCCTTCAAGGTCCTTCTCTGCCAATTTCTCCGCTAAATGCTTCATAAACATTTTGCATTCTTCGCCCATCCCGCCGTTGGTTCCAAAAATAAGTGGGTAAAGGAGCCCATCTCGACTTCTAGCACCCTTTGTTGGTACTTTTGCTTCTTCTCATTCTCCTGTTCCTTTGAAAATTGCTGCAGTTGGTTTCCCCTGGTTAGTCTTGGAGTTGACATGCGACACTCTACATCGAAAAATGCTGTCACTCCGCGCGATCAGAAGCCACCAGCCTTCACATCCAATCTCGCGTCGGAACTTGTTGTGGCTGATCTTAAGGACGTTCGCGCTAATTGTTTGTGCGCAACGTTACTGCGCAGGTAACGCGACTGTAATATGTCACGCATTACTTCGAGCATTAGTGAAGTTCAGGTTTTAAAACCTTTGCAAAAACCGTGGACGATAAGTCTTGCACAGCGTTGGATCAGAGAAGATCGTGATCAGTCAAAATTGACTTAAAATATTTATGAAAGTCAAGTAGACTACTGCACGACTGATGTTCGCGAGGTTTTATCAGTCGTGCACTAGTCTACTTGACTTTCATACAAATTTTTCAAGCATCAGTTAAAATAACATGGCGACAAAAACGCCGAGGAAAAAATTCCGGGCCGGCAAAAGAATGGCACATTTATTTTCGAATCATCATGAAACTTCAAAGAGAAGAGAGCGGGAGGATGGAAAAGCTCTGGAAAAGGTAGCTGATCGAGTAGACTAGTGGCTGAAAGTTTGTAAAACTCGAGGACGAACCGTTGCGTAAATTTAATGGGGCTGTTTCTTTTTAATGTTTTGATTACCCTGCGAACTTAAGTTCAAAGTGAATGCATGTTTTTAAAGTTCTTTTCCTTTACTTTCGTGAAAAATGAGCTGTATTTTCGTCCTCGTCCGCTTGAATAGTGCGGACCTGCGGGGAAACAATCAGCGATTGAATTTCACAAAAAAACACACTCCAGAGGATGAGCATGACGGCAATGGAGAGATATTATACAAAACATCAACCAAATGAAGATGACCCCTGCTTAAAACTTCGTTGCTATGCTCGAGAAAGGTTTTTTTTCGGTAAAAACCTTTCATCTCTTCAACGATCGATCCTGTCTTAGGTTCCAGTCCTTGCCCGACAGGTCACGCAAAAGCGTGACAAACGAACTTTTCCAAGAGCTTTGCAAAATCACATCGATTTTACTCGTTCAGATCATCGGTGACCCATATTTTTTTAATCATGAATCACTTACTTTACTTACTATCTACAAAATATGATGAAATGAAAAAATTCTCACCGTAAGAAGTTATCTTTTTTTAACATTTTCTTTCATCGTGCCATCGAATTCCGGTAGTGGTTGCAACGGGTAGAGCTTAAGAAAACGCTCGTCGAGGATGAACTCTACTGTTTACCACATCCCTAGCGGCATACAATTATCTAAAAATCTCACTCCTAAAAACCTATGCACGGAAACTTTCACTCCAACAGTTTATTTTCATGATTTTCGATGGATGAGCAGATGAGCCTACATCTCGCTATTATGACCGATTTCTCGAAATTAATGCATTTTTCCACTGCCAGTTTCTTCGAAACAAAGTCGGTGACCCCCATTTTTTTTTTCATTTTTGGAGTAAGTACTTTATGACCTAACTCTAGGCGAGAAATGAAGAAAATCTCACCGTAGGAAAATTTTGGCGCGAACGTCCTTAAGTTCATCACTTCATTGTCCAAAGGCTGGAGGTGAGGCTCCAATTGGACGTTCTTGCACACTTTGCATGGGAAGACGTTCTTGCACTCTTTGCATGGTAAGAAGTTAACCGTGAAAATAGTAGTGAGCGATTACATTGTAGCTTTGTATGTCCATTTAGAAAACAGTCCTAAGAAACTATGCGCGCTGATTGGTTGAAAATCGTGTTTCTATAACTCGATGGAGACAATGCAGACACAGAACTAGCACGAGCTGTTGACGTAGTGATGGCCGGAGCAAAGAGAATTTACATTTTGACAATTAGAGTTAACAAGTTGTTTTCCTTTTTCTCGTCGCGTTGTTTTCTAAATGAAATAGTAAATATGTACTCCGTGTTTCTATCGAGTTATAGAAACACTCGTGAAAGTTTGGGAGAACTCGAAAAAGCTGTGGAAACACTTGCCTGCGGCTCGTGTTCCCACAGCATTTCTCGCTCTCCCAAACTTTCACTCGTGTTTCTTCTATAACCCGATAGAAACACGGTACATGTTTTCTATTTCTTAAATAACAAGCAACTCTTTTCATTTACGTAACCGTCGTGGGAAATCAATTTGCATGTCATCATTTACTTCAAAAAGTTGTGGCTAAACCTCTCAGGTTTCACGACACTAAATAGTGAAAACTCTTTTGTAAAATCACTCAAGTGTCAATTCATGATTTTCGAACAGTTTTCTATGATATTTTTCTCGTCGATTATCGTACTGACAACATATTGAGGTTACTGTGATGGTTTAGAAACTTGTTGGTCTAATAGCAAGATTATGCGCGGCACCATGAACCATTAAACACCCTTCTTTAAATTTATCGATCACTTGTATTTCCCTACAGTACTGGCCAGCTCTTACACTCGCGTAAAATGCGCGAAAGATGCCGGATTTACGCGCAAACGCGCGCGTAAAATTTTACACGAAACATGACCTGAGTAAAGTACACGCGACTTGCGTCTATTATCCTGTTCGCAATGTACGCGAATCTGACATTGAAAGTTCAAATCTCAGAGTCCGTATTTCAATGTTTGAGAAATTCAGCCTCCTTTGTGTGTTCTTAGAATAAGGTTTTATCTTTGGATTGCTGCCGTAATCGGTCAATACATGTAAATCTTTAGCTCTCGTGATTTCAAACCACAAAACTTAATTAGCATTCGTTTAATTTGCTTGGGGCCAAACTAGATTCTTGTTCTTCAAAACCGAGCCCTCCGCCTAATTTTCCTTTTTGATAATAACCTGCGATTGGGCGTACTTTTCTTTAGGAACAACAATAAAAGCAAGGTGACAAACGCTTTTAAACAAACGCTAACACTAACATATCACGCATGCGCTTAAAAGGGGTGCTAAAAACACCCGCCTGGTATGATAGCCACGTTATGCTGATGAGGCCCAAAAGGCCGAAACAGAAATGGTTGTGCATATGCGTGATCTGTTGGCCACACCGGGTTGGTTTTAACCGGGTTGGTGTTAGCGTGTGTCAATGCACCTTTCTTATATTGTTGTTTTCTTTAGGACACGAAAAGGTATTTAATTGTCTAGTCTTCTAGCGCTGGAACACTAATTGGGGACACTGTAAACTGAAAGCAACAACTCCAATCAAATCACATTTGGTTTTTCAGGAGAGGGGAAAACCGGAGTACCCGGACAAAAACCTCTCTGTGCAGAGTAGAGAACCGACAAACTCAACCCACATATGACGCCGAGTCTGGGAATCGAACCCGGGCCACATTGGTGGGATTAACTATTAGAGGGTAATGTGAGGTGCTATATTCTACCCATGTAAACCATGTGAGCGTTAGCCCTAATAATGGCAATGGGCCCACACAAGGACAGAGAAAAACGCTGACTAGGATGACAATTGAACCCACGACCTTCGCTGCTCTACCGCTCCCTGACCCACACTGGTCTGAGCTTTTCTGTCCTTGTGTGGGCCCAATTCCATTAGTTGGGCTAACGCTCATATGGTTTTCATGGATGGAATATAGCACTTCACATTACCCTCTCACGGCCAACATTTGCAAAAACGTAACCCTTCCTTGTACTAGTACACACATTGGTGGGAGGCAAGTGGTCTCACCACTGCGCATCCCTGCACCCGAAAAAACGAATTTGGAAATTTCTGCTCACTGTACTTGGAGTTGAGGATGCTTATGTTGACGCCTACTCATTGATAACAAGACATCGCTATCGTACCCTATAAATCTGTTTTATTCATTCACTTATTTTAATAATATTGTAATAATTATGCAACTTTTCTTCAGTCTGTCTATTGCGTAATCCCAATGTGTACAGAGCGTTTTCTCATGACGTTGGTAAATGCTGGCCATGATGGTGTATAGAGTTCAATTCCCGAAGGATTAGTTTGGTACTTTCTTTTGTTTCGGCAATCCAATATGGCTGCTGGTCACATGAGTGAAAACGCTCTATTGTTGGTTTTCAACTGAGTGTCGTAAAACCAAAACAAAGTTATTACTTTGGCCAATCAAAAAGGGCGGAGACAATCCAGTAAACCAATTAAAACTCGAAGTAACAACACGAAGCCGACACAAAGCGCGGGAAAATGTGCACCCCCGAGCCACGAGTGATTTTGGTTTTACTTTCTGGTTGAAAAAATGGGGCGAGAACTTTGAACCAATCACTGAGTGAAGTAATGTAAAACCAAAGCAATTCGCAAATTACTTTCGATACTCAATTCTCGGTTTTCACATGACGTCACGGCCGCCATGTTGGTGCCCCTAAACAAAGAAAAGGCGGCCATGTTGGTGCCCCGACCAAATCCTCCGGGAATTTAGCTCTATTATTATGCAAACGCTTCCTTTTGTTTTCGTTGAAAAACATGTTGATCACGTGAGTGAAAACCAGCAATTGAAAACCGCTCTATTTCATCTTATTACCGATTCTAGTAAGTTTAGTGCCATGTATGCATGCCATTACACTGAACGCCTCGATTGGCCTTGCTATACGTGTCTAGCGTTTATTGTAAAATTTAACTGTAATTTTTGAAAATAAACTTGAACTTGAACTTGTTCTACGCCTTGCGTCATCAACAGAGTAACGAAGTTTCTACATCATTGTAACTTTAAGACTCTTGTCTCGGATATTTCCACTCAATTGCTGCTATTCAGGTTTTTCATATTATCTCATTATGTTTAAGGGCATTTTATAAACTCGTCTCGATATTTTGCGCCGTTCCTGTTCCGGTTTTCCTAAGCGGTGTTCTGCGTTACTCGGGAAACTGTTCCGGGTTTTATAGACGTTCCGGTTTTCCTGGAATTACCACAATTAATTCAAGCCTTTCAAGGGCCTGTCTAATTTTCAGATTAACAAACCATGCATTCTCACCAACTTGTCTAATGTGTGAAAAAAGATGGTGTGCTATGGTATAAAAGGTAAAGGATTTTCAATGATAGTAACAGGAATTACCAGGAATAATAGTCATATAGTCATTACTGTTACAAATTTTACTAATTTTTCATTCATGTCATCATTGAAAATCCTTTACTGTTTGCGCCACAGGACACGATCTTTTATTCAACCGAGGATGGCGGCCAAAACATGTCTCAAAAGCAGAGTTATTCTTGAAAAAAAATTATTTGCTGTTATGAAGACCATTTGTAAACATCCAATTTAGTTCAATTTGTCAACAACTGACAAACAAGGGCAGTTTGCCCGTGAACAAAAGCTAAAACTCAGATACAAACCTCATTTCTTTTGTTATGTAGATCATGTTGTTGTAATGCTAACGAGTTTCTACAGGAGCCCATGAGTAGGAGAGAGCAACTCCCATATATTCCTGTCATGGCGTTTTCACAGACCGATTTATTTTTGGATTGAATTTCTCGCGAATGCGACTCCCGCAGAAGCCTGATGACCAATCACCGGAAACTCACTTGACGTCATAGCGTCACCGAACCGGAACTGCCTTTGTTGTTCCAAAAATAGATTGGTCTGTAAAAATGCCGTGACAGAGGCTTAGTATGGGAGTTTCTCGCTCCTACTCATGGGCTCCTGGTTTCTAGCTACATAAGAAAATCTAAGAAAAGTAGTGAAGTGGTCAACTCCAGTCTCGCTTTTATTCAAAGGCCTGGTAACTGAGCACAAAACTGTAAAATGGTCTATTCTCGCAATCATACCCATCTAATACTGTCACCTGCATCAACCTAGTTTAATGGCCCTCCAAAAGCTCAGTGATAGAGCATTCCAACTAGTAATCGAAGGGGCTTGGGTTCGTCTCTTGCAAAAGAGCACTCAGATCTTTTTTAGGTATCCCAGAAAATCATCGAGAAAAAACACTTCTTCTAAAAAACATGAAACACATCAAACAGAACTTAGTTTTTATTCTTCCACAATTTTTCTTTGAATGTACAAGGCAAATATTTTACAATAAAATCAATACTTTTCATCAGAACTTCAGTATAGTCAGCTCTCCAGATCAATATTTTACAGAACCAACAACATCACTTCGATAGACGCGTAAGCAATACCCAAGTACACGTACTCTGAACAGGTCAATTCCATGCCAGTGATACTTGAAGAAACGATGGTGGCTAAATGCTATTAGTATCACCCAACTAGTGGACTTACTAGAGGACTATTAGTAATAGTCCTCGAGTAGCGAAAAGCGTGACCCTTTCGTTCCTTTTATTCCCAAATAAATATTTCTTCAACTTGCATTTGCTAGCTTTATTCGCCTCATGGGCTATTGACCCGTAGCCCTTGCGGGCTGCGGGTCTAATTGTTAATTAGTAATGTTTATGGAACAGCGATAATAGGGAGCTTAACGTCTTTTTATGGGTGGTGATAAATGTTGAAGGGTTAACTTACAATGCAACGAGTTTCTTTTGACAGGTGTATAGTGGATCAAGACTTACTGACAGCAATCTTTTACCACTGTTGTATGAATGACAAGCGACGTTTGCGCTTAACAGTAGAACGAAGTGGTGTGATTTCCTTTTAGCTATATTCTTCCTCACTCTGGAAGAAGGTCATCTCCAATCTCTTCATCACCAAATTCATCTTCAACTTGTTGCGGTCGCTGCCTGCCAGCAGTCTTGGGCCTCGCTGGAGCTTCTCCCAAGGGATCCACATATGTTGCATCTATGAGAAATGGAACCAGAGATGCAAACAATGTTACAACAAAAAAATATTTTCTTCATGTGCTTGTTCCTTTTTTTCCACACAAGGGATTAAATTTAACATTCAAACTACTAAAACCTGTCTCAAAAGTTGGTGGCCATTTTGATTGTCAGAAAAACGAGCAGGGCTGAATGTAAGGAGCAAAGATGGCACAGTTGGGAATTTAAACACGCGACGTTTTTGAGTCGCGGACGGCAACCGGAAATGAACATTTCACATGCCCGATTTTTAACCTAATCATCTCTAATGGAGGAAAGATACTTAGCAATATAAAGGTGGTAGTGACAAGACAAGTTAAGGTCATTCCCCTGAAATAGAACTGACAATAGATTTTCGTTCAAACGTTGCCTATTGGTTGTTCATCTTAAGGGAATTTAAATTTTGTAATAAAAAAGAGGGGTTCCCACATTTGTTGAGGAGCAGGAGCACCTTGAAATACCCCATAATTCCTTAAAATACGAGCTTCAGAATCGTTCATGCCATGTCTTGTGAGAGGAGAAAAAAAATAGGGAGAAAGCAAAACAAGAAATATAACTATAGATATACTGTATCAACTTCAAGGAATAATTAAATATATGTTTCATCATAAAAACACTCATTTCCAGTCGACCCTGATTCAACTTGTTACTAGCATGCAGCGATCTCGAGGGCACCATATCTGTTCAATAAGTTCAATTTTCCGCTGATTATTTATTTTTGTGTAATAGAAATTTGTTTATATTCCTGTTATTGGAAGGTGATTGCTAGTCTCAGAAAAAGAGAGAAAAACTATAGGTCACCATACTCGTTTACGAGAAAATGACGATTTATTTCTCTCACGACCCAAGACGTAAAGAAAATTCCGCCATTTTCTGTATTTGCGCGCGCTAATGAAGCAATAAATCGTGAGCAGTAAGGATGCGCAATGCAATACAGGGGAATGACCTTAAAGGCAAAAACAGCTCACTTCCGCTACAAAACAATAGGTTTTGTGAGAAAAAACAATGGCTCTGCACGCTCTGCACGTGCGTTTTACATTTTGGTACATTTCTTTTTCGTCATCTCCTTAATGACGACGTGAAATGACCAAATTCAAGGTTCCGTGAAGGACGTTAGCACATGGCGAGGAATTTTCAGTTCTCTCTCTGCGCTTCCAACCCAAACATACCAGTTTTTAATTCCTCGACAGTTACAACACATTTTTAACGCGAAACGACAAGAAATGGTTTCGTAGTGATATGAACAGCGCGAACGTGTATTTTTAAATGAAGTCCTCGTAGCCATCGTCGTCCTCGTTTCGTAAGCTCCCTAATCGTATGTGGGGGCGGGCTTAGGGCAGTTTCAGGGCCCCAGTTATTTTACAGCATTTCCGTGGAGGTCAACTCATTTCGTGCGCGTTGTCTTGCTCGTGCACTGGTCAAAGCTTTTTGCTCCCAACCCCATCCCTCCCTCGGGAGGCTCTGGTAACATTATGTCTTTCCACTGAGGTTCCCAGTGTGACGGTGCCTGGTATGAGGTGGTTGCCGCTCATAGGGTTGTCATGTTTACCTTGCGCGCTCGCTTGCGGCTCCCTCAATTTTCTCAGGCACGTTTCCCACTCCCATCTATTGGCGATGGGTTTAATATCTGATAACAATAGAACCACCAATGGAACTTATCCCCTCAACAATCATTCCCCTAAACCATGTCTCCACAAGCGCAAAATCAAAATATTAACCACCCATAAAGGGGAAGGATACATACGTTTGATGTGAAATTGATAGCCAACAAAAACAAAGTATTTGGCAGAAAAAAAAAGAATGAACAATGGAATTGGTGGCACATAAAAGAAATTGGGGTACACATTGAACAGAAGGCAGATTAATGACGGGTTATCAAAATAATCTTCAATATATTTTCTGAATGGTGGTGTCCCATGAAAATAATAATTATTACGATTTATTAATCAGACACGCATTCCTCTAATGGCAAAAAAACCCATTAGAAAATGAGAGTTACCATAATTGTACAAATCAAACAGGAAACCGAACTTTAACTTCACAATGAAAATCAAATAACTTGAGCTTTAGGGAAAGTTACCGTTACACAGCAGCACCTGTAGCGTATGCGTGTCACTTGTTAGCTGTTAATTTTAATGTAAAATTGAAGGCTAACAAAAACAAGATATTGACATTTAATATGTGAAACTGAATTGGTGGTATATAAAACAAAGTGAGGTACACATTGAACAGAAGGCAAGCACAATAATAATTCGGGATAAAAGAAAATTGTATTTGTTGAATGTTGGCACCTCGTGGCAGTACGATTTATTCCTCTTGGGCTATGCCCTAAAGAAATTAATCATACATCCCCTTTGTGCCTTAAACAGCTCTTAGAAAAAAAAGGTTAATATAATTCTACAAATCAAACAGGAAACTGTACTTTAAATTCATAATGAATGTCAAAAAGCTTAGGGAAGGGAAGGTAAATAATCAGGGTTCTTGTTAAGAGCCGGTAACCGGTTATTTTTACCGGCTGTTCAAGTAAATGTTACCGGCTGTTTCGCTGAAATATTTACCGAAATTATCCCGGTAACGAATGTTCGTCTGTTCAAAGGTGAAATTACATTGCGTTTATGTGAAAATATTGCTTTCCCCCTCCAACCAATCCTGTGAAGATATCTGGCACATGTTATCGCTTCGAAAATATACTATTTGTTAAAGCAATCCAGCTTGATTTTGCCAACTCATCCCTCGAAACGATGTCCGCCATGTTTCCTTCCCATTCCTCCCGCGGCCAGGGGAAACCCCCATAACCATTATTAAACGTTTACAACATGGCACCCACGCGTGGAAAACGACAGAAAGGTCTTTCGGAGTTTAGTTTTGAACCAAAGCGTCAGAAAAGCGGTGGCGAGTGAAAATCAATGAAATAGCATAACCTTCTTTCCTTTTGCTGAGTATTAAATAAATTGAGCAGGCGCTGGCACGCGACAGCGATCGATACGAACGTCAAGTTAAGACTTGAGCTCGCTAGCCCGTGCAGGCGCAGGTAACAAAGTTACCTGCTATTTTTGGTTTTTTACCTCCTGTGCAAAAACTTAGCAAGAACCCTGGGTAATGGTGACAGGTTCAACTCCTGTTACAGCGCAGAGCGTATGCATGTCAATTACTAACACATTTTCCCTTTCATTCAATAACCTTAGAACTTTTAAAAATCTCATTCGTAATGTTGACTTTAAGTATAAGCAATAATTCCTCCATATTTTTATTGCATATGACTTGTACACATAAATATTTTTTGTTAGTATCTTTTATATTTTCTTATTTTGACTTATTATTTTTTACTTGGTCAAACTATCAACCTGTGTGCTATATTTACCAATTCCGAGTTTTAAATTAAGTCTATTGATTGGTTAATTGATTGATTTCAGACTTGCAATCTCATTTATTGTGACTAACATTTCAGACCTTGCAGCATTAGCCTTCATACAAGACAGAAATGTACAAAAGGAGCAGTTTGATGAAGCCAATGAATTTCAAGACGAGCTTGCTCACTCAATTCAATCTCTTAGGTTTGACCCACTAGGTGCACCATTAAAGAGCAATTCAAAGAAACCATCTCAGTATACTGCAGGCAATAGTGGGATAGCAGGAGAATAATATTGTCACCTAGGAATCATTCAATGAACACATACCCAAATTACCTGAAGTGGACAAACATAATAACTAGTAAGTTGGCCTCTTGTTTGGAGTTAAAATCAATTTATTATATAGATACTAATGAAATACCAGGATTTCTCCTTTTACTAAAAAATCATATCTTCACCTTGAGCAGTGAAGATATCAATTTTATCTTTCACATGTGAGAATATATAGGTTTTTCATGGTAACGAACACGATAAGCCAATAAAACGTGAGCTTCGTCTTCACTGTAGATACTTTTGTGCTTCAATATAATTCTTCTCTACTACATTAACATTTTTATTGCAAAATTTTACGTTATCATTATTTACTTTTCATAACTTTCATATCTTGTTTCATGTTACACAACATGCGTGTTTTATACTTTGAGCACTCGAAGATAAAATTCGTTTCCCCGCGCAGCCATGTAATACCCTCTATTTGTGTTATAATTTTGGATTAAAAAAATCAAAAACATGAAAATGAATGAAACAGAAGTTTGGCCCCAGTAGGAATGGACCAATAGAATATAATTTTCAACTTTTGATATTTGAGAACATCAGGTCATGGTTGCAACGTATTATCCAAAATTCAAAAATTTTGATCTGGTAGATCTCTCTGCGCAGCCATGTAATACCCTCTATTTGTGTAATAATTTAGGATTAAAAAAATCAAAAATATGAAAATGAATTAAACAGAAGTTTGGCCCCAGTAGGAATGGACCAATAGAATATAGTTTTCAACTTTTGATATTTGAGAACATCAGGTCATGGTTGCAACGTATTATCCAAAATTCAAAAAATTTGATCTGGTAGATCTCTGTTTCACAAGTTGTCAAAAGGAAAGTGCACAATTCTTTTATAGGACAGACAGAAAAATAATAATTCCCCAAATGTGGTGGCTCTCTAGATCTGTTGCACACCTTAAGTTCTATACTCGCCTCATCGAATTAATCCTATAATAACATGGGTGACACATTACTCCTTAATTTCGAAGCGAAATCTCTGCAGGGGGAACGTTACAGTTACAGGTTTTACTCCTGTTACATAGCAGCACCTGTAGCATGTGTATGTCACTTCTTAGCTAAGCTGTTAATGTTATGTGAAATTGATGGCTGACAATAGAGAGATTAAGCATCGCGTTTGCGGCAAACGGCAAACGTTGGACTTAAGTTTGCGTTTTGCCAAAAATGGAGGAAACTCGTTTGATATGAGCTGATTTCTTGCGTGTTAGCAGCAGGTATTAAGTAACTTTTTAAAAGAGAAAGACGAGTTAGAAGAAGAGAATTTTCATGCTTTTATGACAAGCAGCAGCCCACCCTTTCGCGTTTGCCGTTTTACGTAAACGCGATGCTTAATCTCTCCAATAACAAGGTAAGGAAAAGGGAAGGAATTTTATTTAAGTGTCTAGTATTCTAATGCTGGAGCACGATTAATAAACCTTAATTGGCTAACCCAATGTTGTACCCAATTTAAATCTCTCGGGATTAAGATTCTTTGTGTATTGTATGACACATTTGCCCTTTCATTCAATGATCTTGGAACTTTTAAAAATCTTATTCGTAAAGTTGACTTTAAGTATAATAATTTATCCATATTTTTATTGCACATGATATGTACATACAGTGAATGTATATTTTTGGTTAGTATATTATATTTTCTTGAATTTGGACGAAACATGCGTGAAATTATTCCCTAATTTCACTTGACACCACTTGATAACCCATACTAAAATGATGAAGACTTCAAGTAAAATGATAGACTCACCAACTCCCTTTGTGCCACCAAAACTAACGGAGTCATCATTGTCAGAGATGAAAGGTTTGGTCCGTCCAGCAGAGCGATTTGCACTTCTTCTGCCTCCACTACTATCCACTCGTTCCGATCCTGCACATGGCAATTTTAGTAAAGAATAACAGATTCATTGTAAGTAAGAATCATTCTATCACCAAACAGTAGTGCTTCAGACATTTATACCCAGAGCCCTACCAAATATGCTATAATTCATATATCCCCCAAAACACCCTACAAGTGTGACCATGGAAAGGGTAAGTCACCAATAATGGTAAAGGTAAAGGTAAAGTCTCTGCTTACAAGCCAGATGGCCCATCAGGTCGGCCCTTATCCCCAGGTTCCATAGCATGAGGCGACTAGGAGTATTTCTACTCCCCCTTGGATGGGATGCTAGTCCATCGCAGGGTTACCCCCAGCATTTCCTCGGACCATGAGAGTAAAGAGTCTTGCCCAAGAACACAACACATTATGTACCCAGGACCCAAACCCGGACCACTTGACCCGGAGTCCGTTCGACCATGAGGCCACTGCGCCTCCTTCACCAATAACGACATTCCAAAAAATACAGTTGACTGTTGGGGATGGAGTTTGCATGCCTTGCAGATGAGGGTGAGCTGGAGGTAATGTGCTTGAACTTTGAACTTCACTTATAACTCTGCTAGCGCAGAGGCGCTAATATTGGGGACAAGTACATACATGTAGAAATCGAATCAGACATTGGTTTATGATAAGAGCCCACCGGAGTAGTCTACCTAGAGAGAGAAATCTCTCGAAGCAGAGTGGATATCCAACAAATTCAACCAACAAGTGATGTGAATCTAGGAATCGAACCCAAGCCACACTGGCGGCAGGCAAGTGCTCTCACCACTACGCCAGCCCTGCTCTACATTATGTTCCCCCATAACTGGATATGCATACAGTTAAGCAGGGCTCACATCCCACTTTGATCTCTTGCAAGATTTGCCCTGAGAAGTTCGGAACTCAACCATGTCAAGTTTTTGGGGAACAAAGCAGTTTTAAATTGGGTGGAATTTGGCCTTATGTCAAGAGACCAAGGACTTTGAATAAAATAAAGGTCAAAATAATGGGCTTTAGTCCAGCTTTAATGGTGAAACCAATTTGCTCAATATAATAATAATAATAATAATAATAATAATAATAATAATAATAACAATAACAATAACAATAACAATAACAATAACAATAACAATAACAATAACAATAACAATAATAATAATAATTATGAGCATGAACCCCAAACAGTAACAGAAAGAGACAACATCACAATCTTGTGGGATATGCCAATACAGACAGACCGTGAAATAAAAGCCAACAGACCAGACATTGTAATAAAAGACAAACAGGAGAAAAGCTGCCTACTCATTGATATGTCCATCCCTACTGAAAAGAACACTTCAGTTAAAGTTACTGAAAAGCTGTCAAAATATACAGACCTCGAAATCGAGATTGAGCGAATGTGGGGGATGAAGGCCACAACGATTAATAATAATAATAATAATAATAATAATAATAATAATAATAATAATAATAATAATAATAATAATAATAAATTACCATACCAATATTAATCCCTATGAAAAACTCACCACTTCCTGAACTACTGTTTCTTGATCCAGGAGATCCTGGCAAGTTAGCACTTCCAGCTTTGCCACTACCTTTTCTTGACCCACTGGTGGCTCGCTGATTAAGGAGACAAATCATTTAGTCAAAATCTCTAGTCCTCCAATATTTGTTGGGTATAATTTATTATACACCAGTAATTGAAAATACCAAGTTTGCTTATCTCTGTGAAGAAAATCGCACACTGTAGTGGTGGGTTGAAAGGTGCTCCTTTTCAGTATCAACACAGTACACATCTGGAAAAATCTTATGCCAAAACCACCGAAAGAGAAAGTATCATTTTACTGTTACCACCCCTCTACTGTTAACAAAAATGCCAGGTAAAGTTGCTTGCTCCCAACAGCACATTGTCAAGGATAAACCTCTCAAAATCTGACAGTACAGCACTGTGCATTACACGCTGAACCCCACCCCCTTGCCCCACCTATTGAAAATAACCACCTGGGAGATAGTAGATGGCAGACACTGTTTCTGATTAACAGAAAAACTGAAACAGTATTACAAGTCATCCCATCCCATTGACGATGATAGTCTTTGATAAAACCCCTAAATTCCCCTAAAAAGACACCTTACATCTAAAAAAAGATTTATTTTATTTTAGTCAGGTTTTAAGGTCACCTTCTCATAACTTATTTTTCATTGAGTGATTTTTTCTTGTAGTGCTCATTCCTTTACTTTATTTAATATATTTGCTTCCTTTAGTGTTCAATGCACAGAGTACCCTCAACAGCATTGCAAATTACAGAGGACCCAAAGATGTCCCTTTTGGGATGTTTTGTTCAGAGTCTGCTTTAAATTTAGTAGGCATTCTTCCTTCTGAATAAATCTTGCTTTCCAACATGTATTTTAATTACCTGTTGTTTTAGCTCTCTTGCTTTTTCTGCTTTCTTCAGTTTCTGTGCATAGTCTTGCACATCTTTTAAGCCCAAATCTGTACAAATTCTCACCAAGAATTTAAGACCTCAAAAACGAATAACAGATACATCAAAAGAAACGTCCACATAATTATCTACAGTTATTGGTACTTCCAACATCCATAAACTGTGCCCCAGAGTCAACAATCACTACTCACATTCTACATTCTCAGGAAACCTTTTGTGAATAGCCTTGTATGTTTCCAGAGCTTGTTGATAGTTGCCTATGATAAGAAAGAAAACTTGAGTTAATAGAGAGAGAATTTTACATGCTAAAATATGATTTGATTTGCAGTCGCACCAATTAATAGAGTGATTGTGCTTAGCTTGACACGTAAAGACTTAAATCATGTATGTGATGTTAATTGTCTAAACTCCCCGACAAGAGTGATGTTGAATTTGGGAAGAGGAACAAAAGGACACAACATGATGCTTTTTTGAAATTGGCATGCATATATTACTAGCATTTTTGGACTTGTCTGTAATTAACCCATTGACTCCTGGGGGTTCCATATTGACGAGTAAAATCGTCTGGCGTTAGACAGAGTAAAATACTCTGGCATTAGACAGAGTAAAATACTAAGTATAGCCGGTTTAGGGGTGAATGGGTTAAATCTGAGTTTTATCTTTTTAGCCTTTTGTACTAATCAAGTTTATTTACTTCTCAAGATACAGTATGTTGCCCTATCTGCCCTATTTCCCAGACACACCCATTTCTGGACGCTTAGACTTTACGATTCTGTATTTTGTTGTAAAAATGAAACAAATCTGAATGATACGTTCAAAAAACTTACTGACTAGTCTACTTGCGTTTGTTCTTTTCGGAACCAAGTCACGCTCCATTTAGGGAAGATTAAAGTTTTCGTTGAGGAAGTAAAATCTGTCCCTAATTAAATGCGATTTTATATCGCGTGTTGAAGAATGTCTTTTCAATAAAGCAGTCCGTTTTCGCAAAATGTGCGATAGATTTAATTTTTTCCATGCAAGTTCAATTAAGCTAAAAGGACTATGTTTTGGAGCACATAAGAATTTTCCACTTGCAGTTTCGTATGTCTGAGCAAGACTTCTAAAGAGTTTAATTGCATTTTCAGCGAGGTGTGCTTAATTCCGGACACAATGATAGCAAACAGTAGGGTCAGATCGAGAATATACTTACTTATATTAATATTGTAACAATCGTCCGCACTGAATTTGACTTACTCTTTCTGCAGTTACAAAGAAACCATGCAAAGAGCTTCAAGCGGTGAAACTTCACGCCCTACTTATCAGCCGTGTCCGGAAATAAGGCAACTAACTATACATGTCTTCAGAAGACATATTTCTTCAGTAATATTATTGTCATAATATTTGTGTACTTAATATTTTTAAACATTTACTGTAACAGTAGTCATGATATCTGATTATATTTTCCTGACTTAAAGTAATTAAAATGTAGACAAGGACACAAAAACGATCATAATAATTCTTTATACAGTACAATGACATACCACTTCGTCTGTAGCAGCTTGCTATCATAAGTTGCCATTTGACTTCATTTGGCCTAAAAACATTTTAACGTTTGTTGGCAACACAAGCAACAATAAGGATTTGTTTCCCATATCTTGATCAACAATTCACTACGTAATTGGTGAAGAAAACCAATTTACCAATAGGGACCTTTAGATTGGAGGATGAGGACGACCATGGGTACAAGTTTTCCACACGGAGCATGCGCATAACAGGGCTAATCCTGGATTTTGCATGTAAAATTCCAGGAGTATTCAAGGAGTTTTCACGAACCAGAAACTCACTGAGTTTTCAAGGAGATTTCTATGGCATACAACGTGTTTCAGTGTTTTCTATGTTGAAAAAGTCTACATTGATATTCTTTCCCACATCCTGCAAGTTAAGCACA
>NC_090871.1:17597186-17627186 GCF_036669935.1 Montipora foliosa
GTTCAGAAATCATTGACAAGCCAAGAAGAAGTGCCTTGAGTCAGATGTTTCCAGAAAATTTGCTCTCATTTGCTGAACATGCGCTTCCACTCACCCTGTGTACAACTTCAGTCGCTGCAGTGTCACTTTGAATATTGCTGGAGATAATTAAAAGTGTCCTTTTGACTCTAAGTAACTTTTATACGTTTAAAACACGTGAAAGAAAGGTTTAAGTTTGCCCCAAAGTATCACAATTTCATTGATGGCGACTGATTTTTCGCAGGGCTGGTTTCATTGCTTTGGTGTTGTCGTACAAAAATAAAATTTCATCCAGTTGATTTGTGCGTTTTTGGCCGTCTTAATAAAAGAAAATGTTTCCCTCTGTTATAAACAAGTAATCGCAAGTTTCCTCATAAAATTATTTGTATTTTCAGAAGTTGCAGAGATTATAATTACCCTCATCGCTGTGCGGCGTTTCTAAAACGAGGGTAAGGGTAAGACCAAGGGTCAGGGTAAGGGTAAGGATACGAATACAGAAAGTATCCTAAAAATGCATAAAAGCTAACCTTAAACTTTTGTTTAGGCCTAATTAGGCCTAAGGTTAGCTTTTATGCATGTTTAGGATACTTTTTGTATTCGTATCCTTGGTCTTACCCTGACCCTTGGTCTTACCCTTACCCTCGTTTTAGAAACGCCACATCGCTGTGTGACTTGGGCAATTTCTGCAACTTCTGAAAAAATACGAGTTTAATTTTTCCTTAATTTTACTCGGCCCCATGTGATTACCTACAGTTAAACTAAAGGCTTCAAATCAAGAGTAACTACTTAGAATTGAATAGATCATGTGTAATTCTTGTGTAAATTGCTTCCCACACAAGCACAAAATAATAATCTTAATAACCCATTGACCCCTGAGAGTGAGACTTGATAGATTTTACTCTCAGACTCTCTAACGCCAGATGATGGGCATCCTAGGGCACATGCAGGGTCAATGGGTTAAGCAAAAGTAAAGTACTTTAATTAATTAATGGACACTACTGTATGTAAAGATTTCAATAAATAAATTCAATAGGCCATTTCTGAGTTCATGCCTGCCTCCTCTTCAAAGCGAGTCTAAGTGTGAAGTTTTTGTGATGGTAATTAGTTCTACTTTACATATGAATGAAAGCTAACTTTCATAAGAAAAACTTCGCACTTAGACTCGCTTTGAAGAGGAGGCAGACGTGAACTCGAAAATGGCCCATTATTCATGCAGGTAATAGGGGATGACAAGGCCAAGGTGGGATAAATGATCTCTCCATGCCTGAATAAACAGTTGTTCACACCTTAGCAAGGTCCTTTTCTTTCAGATAAGTTATAGCCTTTGTTATCTCAAGTTCGTTGGCTAGCTCCAAGTAAGGTGATGACTTGACACACTCTATACACCTGACAGGCAAAGACAGTCAACCAGTTACTCTGAATAATAATATTATTTGGATACCCAGTAACCACATGAATGGGAAGACTTTGGGCACGTTCAAGCAAAAATGTGTTGTTCTGGAAAATAACGTCACCTGAGCAGTGGAGATTTTTCCTTCAAATTCCAACCATATTAGAAATTTAAAGGGAAGGACCACATTATAATTATTGCATTTGGTATTTCATTGGAAAAGACTGTTGCAAAGCAAACTGCAATTTTTTTCATGGAAGTCAATTTTACTATCAAGGTGCAGTTACATGTAGCCTGTGTACAACCACCCTCTCCCTTAGAAAAAATTAGGGAAGGAGCTAGGTGCAGTGCACAGTCCTGGAGAATAATCAAAATGACAAAGTTAAAAAAATATCACATTCAGTAGTGTTACTAACCAGTCAAATCCTGCAGCAAAACTGCTCTCAATTGCAGGAGATATGAGTTTAGCTGCATTCATGATGCACTTCTCAGCTTGAGATTTCCTATGAAACCAAAGAAAATGCTACTGTAACATGAATATTATTTTTAAGTGTAATTATGTTCACTTACTGTATGGTTCAAAGTTTTTCCTTGTTCAAAATCTTTCAAACCAGTTCAATTTTGATCTTTAGCTTTGTTTCAGATTATGATGATGAATCTTATTGGACAAAGAAAAATCAAAATTGAACCGGCTTGAAAATTATTGAACCACGAAAAAAATATATAATATATATTGTACTGAGTTTCAATAAGAAGAGTTTTTCCATCTAGGTTCACTAAAAAGCTCTGTTCCCTTCCCTTCTAAAATGGCTACTTACAGATTTCACTCAGTCTAACAACTTACTTTTGTCGTTCAATCTGCCGAAGTTTGTCATTTCTAATCACTTCCAAAATCATTGCCTGTTGAGGATCATCCTGAAAAAGATGATAAAGATAAACAGAAACAAGTTAAAAATTGAAAAGATATCTACAAGCTATTTCTCTGGCTTTGTCACACAGAGATCTTTCTGGAATAAGTCTCCCCTCAAGTGCCCATCCATTCCCTTCCCCCTTAAGAGAAAATAAAAACAACATTTTCTGGCATGCCAATTATTAACAAACATGTTTTCTTTCTCCCTACCCCTGTCAAGGTGTACTTGTCTTCATCATCAAACCCAAGGCTGACACTCAACAATTTTTGAAAAGTCTTCTTCATTTTCTCTTTATCAGCCAAAGCATAGTGACAGAGAAGTAGATTGAAACCTTAGAGACAAAAAAAAAACACATCAGTCTGTTAAGATTATGAGTACTGACAAATGACTGATATTTATAAAAATTTAATTCTAATATCCTTGCCTGCCAACAGGGTTGCCACATTAAACCATCACCACTATAAAAGCATAGTGATGATGGTACAATAATTATGGCACTTGCCTACATTAAATGTTCATGTTAATTTTGAATAATGCATACCAGTTATGAACAAAAATCCCCTTTGATTACATCAGTACCATGCTGATTCATCCTATTTAGTTTTCAACTCACCAGTCTGAAAGCTTGCCTTTTCACCCATGATGTGTTCAAATGATGTGATGGCATCACTGAACTGTGCCATCTTGACAAATGATACACCAATATTTTGCATAATCTTTATCCTGGGAAAAGAATTAAGACATTGCAGCATTTGTTATTGCTTCATCTGATTCAGTAATTATCAGATCACTGAATCTAAGGATAGGGAGCTTGAGCTCATGACACACAATGGCATTAAATGTTGCTCAGAAGGAGTGAATAAAAGTCCTCATGATACATGTAATTCAATCAAGTAACATTTATGTAAAATAATTTAAATAATTTCACAAAAAATTTACAAATTTTATATTATTTATTGCTACTAATAATATTATCATCAAAGCTATTGTGCAGTTACAACCAAATAAGTTGTCAATGTTGCTGTTTTGTTGTCGTTGTTAAAAAGCTCAATGCACTCCCATCAATAATGCAGCATTGATTAAGGAGATACTGCATTATACCTCATGTCCTTGTGTGTGTTGGGAACCTGATCCAGTGCCATCCTGTACTGCTTAATAGCCTGGGGGTATTTCTTTTGCTCATAGTAAATATTTCCCATGTTCACTCGTAGTCGTCCTACCAGAGAAAAAGGTTATCTTACAATCAAGGTCAGACTAAACAGTACCAGTATTGAAACTGAACCTGAAAAAATACTGACCTGCATTGCTGAACATCTTGTTTTTGACAATGACCTGGTATGTATTCAGAGCCTCGGCATACATTTTGTTAGCATGGTATTGGTTGGCAAGATTGAACAAGACCTAAAATAGTAACAACAATATTTTTAATTATTGTCATTACAAAGTGATACACGTCTGAGAAAAGCATAGAAATATACCAGTACATGTAGCTTCAATACAATTATTAAAATAATAATTACAGAATAAACTTAAAATTTAATTTGAGTTTATTACCAGTAATCTGATTCCAGTAGATAGCATGCATGTCAAAATAATGTGCAACGCACACAAAAATACATGAACATGATTGACAATTGTTAACTTGTTAACAATTCAAAATACTTGAAATTTTGAGAAGCACAAGCCTATTATAGACAGTAGCATGAATACCATGAGATACATGACTAATTCCCTTCACATCTTACTGAGCTCTTAGCTCAGGTCTAGAGCTTCTAAAAAGTAACTAACTGACTTTATTTCGAAAGAAAGGGAATGACCATGTAAAAGATCATTTTCCCAATATATAACAAACTTTACCTGGTATTTAAAAAAAAAAAATATATATATATATATATACCGTAGAATGAAGAAATGAAACCCATCCCGTTAATCAACTGATTAATTATAGCGAATGAAAAACATGAAGAATTGCCCTGAGCGGGATTTGAACCCACGTCCCCCTGAATACCGGTAGGGTGTGATGACCACTACACCATCAGGACAACCACGCTGGCAACGCAGCTATCGAGACAGTGAATTGGCCTATCGTGAGTATCCCGGGATTCTATATATTATATATATAATCATCTTGATCTGTACAAAAAAGGAAATACATGTACTGAAAAGAGGCACCTTTAACAATAACAGGGCCTAGCAAGGTACTTACAGAGTATGTCAGGTCGAGATTAATTTGCTCCCCAAGAGCAGTCTGCTCCCTCTGTCGACACAATGCACGTTCTTTGCGACCAGCCTCTTTGGCTTTCTCTAATGCCTTTCAAAGGGAATACATTTTAAAGGGACAAAGTTACTACAAATCTTCACAAAAAAATTAATTAACCAAATTTTCCGAAAATCATTACCGGTACTTTTATTGATCAGTACATGAATGTGCAACATTTTTTTAGTCAAATGGCTCCCACCCTACTCTAAAAACACACTGACCAAAGTGTACCAAATTTGAATATCCAGAAACACAGATTTGGGAAATCAATAATACATTATTATTGTTATTATTAATTATCATTATTTATTATTATTAATGACAACAAGAATTTTCAAAATGGTGTCACAGTTATTATTGTTGTGACACCATTAATTTTTAAAAACTACGAAATGCTATATGTTTCACTTGGGTTTCCAAGCACCCATATTTTGACAAGGTTTCTGGTGATTGGAAACCTAGTCAATGATTGTGTTTCAAAATAGTCCGAAAAACTGCAGCCAATAGACATACATGTAGCCCCAAAACCTGGAAAGCATACATGTACTATAACGGCTGTGAAACCAGAATGGCTGCTGTCAAAAAGGTATGGCTGTATGCTGGATCCCCTCTGTGCTTCAGTATGCTGCAGTGTACAGGTATATGACATGAATTGTTCTTCTTACCAATGGATATTCTCCTCTGTCATTAGCAAAACAGCTTTCCTCTATCAGTTCATTAACTTTCTTCTCCATTTGCTTGACTTTTTCCTCTGGACTGATAATCAATCAAACATATAATGTAAAGACATGAGTGAAAATATGCAACAACTGAGTTAATCATTAACACTTAAATTTTGATTTACAGCTCTGCAGATGACCAATGCCAATTAGCTTTTTGCAAATACAATTTCTTCTTTATTCATCCCCAGGGACCAAATTTCCTCTGGTCTGCAGGGTTAAGTGAAGTCATTAGGGACCTTAAACAATGATGACAGTGACAATGCCAATGGTAAAAAATGATTTATTGGTGATTTGGGACACAGTTTCCTGCTTATTGCAATTAATTTTGTTCTGCACGTGAAATATAAGCCAAATGCCCTAGAATTAAACTGGCATAAATGGCATTGACAGTAAAGAGAACAATGAGGGATTGATGTACAATGGTAAAGAAATGTACCAAAATGTACAACAATTGCATTTGACTCAAGCTCAACACTTGATTCAAATGTTCAATTTCTTAGCCACTTACCTCAATTATACATGTGTGAATTTGGTATGATACAAGTGTAGCATGAGGTTTCAATCAATGTTGCTCTGTGATTTTGATATACAGTACTGTGCAAAAAGAATGCAAACGAATTTCGTCGAATTTTGGTTATTGTTCTCTCGAAATTTCGCTGAAATTTCAGTGGGAAAGGTGTGATTTTTCGGCCGAAATTTCTTCGCTTGAATATTCGGGCGGCCGTTGCAAATTTTCGTTTTGATTGAAACAATAGGCTTTTCGAAAATTCGGCGAAGTTCGAATGAAATTTCGTTTCGCCCGAAATTTCGTTATATTTTGTCGAAAAGTAGCGAAAAGTAGCGAAAAGCGCGAAATTCGTTTGCATTCTTTTTGCACAGTACTGTACACATACTTTCTTGAACCTACAGCTTCACATTAAATTTCTTGAAGTCTCTTAAAAATAATTAAATTTCAAAATCAAAGCAAATTTGCCACATCTTTTCAACTTGTCATTATGATAGGCTTAAACATACAATGTTTTTCCTATTAATTTTAGTTTCACGAATGACATACTATATTACCATCTGAAGGTTGAATAAGAAATACTGATGATGTTTACGATTGCCATACAGTAATTCATATCCCATTTACTTTTAAGGGACAAACAATCTGATACCTTTCCTCACTCTTCACTTCCAATGGAGGGGCAGGTAAGCGAGCCTGGTTAAAAGGATCAAACTGGCCACCACTGTTAAGGGGTGATCCTGTTTGAGAGAATAGTAAAAATCAATGGAAACAAATGAATGACTGTTATGAATACTTTTGTATCAGCATCTAGCAACAATCTGACAATACTAATATTGGTCACTTGGTTAACATTGGTAGCTCCGCCTGCTATGTGAAATTAGAATGGAAAAGATGATGTGATCCCCTATACTTAGTATGTGTATATGTTGTAGTTCAAATTTGACTTTGGAACAATTTGTTTTTGAACTGGTACAAAATATATTGTTCAAACTGGTACAATTTTAATTTGTACTGGTGCAAAAACAGTGAAAGTAGTTTAATGTTTGTTGAACACAAAGAACACACTTCATTGATAACAGCTGTTTGCCATTCATTTAGTTAGTTCAAGAGGTTACTGAAATAAGGTTTGTTGAGCATTCAGAGCAGAACAGAAATAGCTAGACTTGTTGGAAATACTTAACAGTCTGGTTTGACCAAGAATAACATGAGCAAAAAAGTTAATTTCAAGCCCTGATTATTATTGTTATTATTATTATTATTATTATTAGGATATTATTAAGTTATTGGACAACTTTTTGCATTCGTGCTCATGAGCAATACCGCTAGCCATGATTACCATGAGAAAAGCAACTTGTGGGTTCCCATGAGTACGGTGCTCCACTATGATACTTAATTTTTACTCACTTTCTGAAGATGTATAACCCACTGGACGCACTGCAGTCATGGGACGTGCTGTTCCAGTGTCCTGCACAAAAAACAAAACCAGTTCAGCAAAACCACTCCAACACTGCTTTGGTGATATAATTTTAAAAATTAATGCTAAGACCGTCTCAGATAAAAATTAGTTGTAGAAGATGCGAGGAAAGACAAGAATCCTCACGCTATTTTATTTTTGATAGGAATGAGAAGTACTCATTGCAGAAACCAAAGGTTACACCAAAAAAAGTTTGGATTACAACCAACAATTACACATATAATTATTACAACTTAAATTAACCCTTAACTGTTTATGTCACCACAATAACCCAAATTCATAAAGGGCAGTTACTAAAAGAGGGCTCCAAATGCGACCAATACAGTCACATTTATGACTGAGTTTTTCCCTTTGTGACTAAAATATCTGGAGAAGTCGCAAATTGACTGATTTTCACCTCATTGTCATCTTGGTTCTTTCCAAAATGAAAGAGTTAGCAGTTGTAACTTTGCTGCTACTTTTCCAAAAAAATGAAGAAATGAAAAGATTATTTTGTCTCTCACCGTGTATTTTTGTTCAATCTGAAGATATGGGGCACAATTTCAGCCTAATTTAGCTGCGATGTTACGTGTACAACGCCTCCATCATTTGGCATTTTCAGTGGTTTCCTTACACATAAGTACTGTAGGCTCATTAAATTTTTGTTTTGTTAAATCACTGATGATACAATACAATACAACGACTTTACGACTAAAATTTGTGAAATTTCAACTAAATTTTAACGTATTGTGACTGGAAGTTTTTTTAAAATTTCAAGCCCTGTATGCTTTATTAATTTGTGCTAATTAACCTGATTTTTTAATTTTCCCATGCTAACAAGCTGGTGGATAAATCGCTTGAGTTCAGTTGGTTGAGCTTGGTTGACCATCAGAATATACTGTGAAGTACAGTGTAGTTTGTGGGATCAAAGCTCTGGCTGGACCTTACACTCAGGGATTTTAACCCATCAAAACATGTGAAAAGCACTGTTCATTAATTTTTTGAGTAAGGTAAAGGGAAAGTCTGCTTCGAGCCTAGTGGCCCATCAGGCCGGCGCTTATCTCTTTGTGAGTACCAATAATAATAATAATAATAATAATAAAAATAATAATAATAATAATAATAATTTAATAATAACAATAATAATAATAATAATAATAATAATAATAATAATAATAATATGGGAAAGATATTTGTTTACAAACATTGCTTTTCTTATTCAAATGTTCCAACTTCAGGAACAAAAGACCCTTCGTTTTGACAGCAAATGAGGGTCTGGTTGGCACATAAATGACAATAGGTGATGTCAATGATATATTTTTGCCTATTATAATTATTTAAAGTTATAATGTACTGTACATGTACTTACTGCAATGCCAGTAACTGGGCGACCCATGGAGGACCCTGGTACCTTGCCACGCTAAATATAAACATCAAAAAAAGAATTTTTAGGTCAGCGAAGAGAAAGGTTACATGTAGTTAATGGTCTAAAAACAAGCATTCAGCACAACTCCGCTTTGTTCAGATTTATGTCTAAAAAGACTTTGACAGTCAAAGCTTCGGACAGAAGACTTCTTGCATAAATTTGTGACATGAGAACTGATGGCTGATTTAATTGATGCTTTGTCACGCCTAAATTGTTGGTATCTATTTTTTGGGAATAGACCTTTTATCAGTTATGTGCTTCCAATGTAGTTACGTACCCGGTCTTAACATGAAAGTGAGGCTGGGGTTGACCTTGTTATGATACATGTACAACCTCCTGCTTTTTCTTATGTTAATGATTAATTTTTTAATGATGTTGTTCTTATGCATTTGGGTATGACTCTTTCTCTATGCTGACTGTTTTAATTATTTTCCTTGTTCAGTTTTATTTGTTCTCAATAACATAACATTATTTTCCTGCAATCTCACCTTTATCTGAAACAAATGAACATAAAAACTGGTCTCAAAAAAACTTATAATGAGCATTAAAGTCACAGTCAACTAACGTTTGCTTGTACATGTACACATTCAATTTACTAAAACAATGATGCCTACCCCTGCTGATGTAGACAGATTCTTTGCACCAGTTTTCTGTAATCAAACAAGCCCACTCATTAAATTAATGATAATAATTTATTGCATGTATAATATTTATTTTTGATTAGCCTTAACTTACTGGTGAAACCAATATAATTCTACTCTACCTGTATTGCAAGAAAAGAAATTTGAGCAGTAAAGTTTCAGCAAATGAATGTCAATGACTGAATTTTTGAAAACCTTGTCATTTAACCTCCTGACCTGCGTATCAGTTAGAGGGACATGTAAAAGAGTTACATGTATTACCGGTAACACTAGGAGTGCAAAACAGCTGCTATAAAGCAGCACAAAATGGCTATCCCCTAAAGCAAAATTATTGCTTTTGTGATCTACTGTAAAAATCTTTCTCTGGTTCCCAATGTAAATTTTTTTTAGGTTTTTAACATTCAGTGAAAGTCACTGTTCCTTGGTATGAACATACTTAGCTTTTAAGGACGTTCGCGCCCAAAACGTTCCCACGTACAGATTTTTTTTAAACTTGCCACGCAGAAAGGTAATGATCTACTTTTGCCAAAAAGGCAATAAAAATGGGGGGTCGCCGTGCTCGTTTTTGAGATCATGAGGTGCACTTTTAAAGGAAGTGATCTACGGAAAGAAAAATGGGGGTCACCGAGCATTCAAGAGAGTAAAATCGCTGCGAAGTTCTCAAAGCGATTGTCTTTTCGCACTGTCACGCCATTGCGTGACATTTCCAAGAAGACCTGGGTCCACAGCTATCCCATAATGCCACCTGCTTTCACGTTCCATTCTTGTGGAAAATGTTTGCACCTTTAGCATCGTGTTTACCTTTGTGGTGTGCGATGCATGACGTATGCGTGACATGCGTGAAAAAATGCGCAGTAGCAATGGGCGCGAACGTCCTTAAACGCGTAACGCAAGGCGCAATAGAACGAGACAACAGGCGTATTGGCATTTTTTGAGGAGAACACTGCCTTGCGGCTGGTTAGCCTATATGCGACTTCCGGATTTTGTGACATAGAACAACCTCATTTATCTCCCCAGCACTACAAGCTGAGTGGTAATTACAGCACGTGCTGGATCGGACAAGAGTATTGGTTAGCGAGCAATGTACAAAGGCAAACGAGCCAACAAGCTTGGGGGAAGTTGCTGCGCAGATTTAACCACACCACGCAGGAGTGACCCAATTTTAATGAAGGCAAAGCGATATATCCAACCCATCTCCAAAGGGAGGGAGGGAGGGAGGGAAAAAACTTTAACAAATTGCAAACAGCTAGTTAGTTTACTATAGAAGACAAACTGCCAAATGAACCTTGGATGGCTAACTGAGGCTTTTATAGCTAGACTCTGTCTATTAAAGTAGCCAGTTGCACAGGTATAGACCAAGGTCAGCAATCTCGTAAGCCTTGCAATCAAAGGGTTACCATGGTAACCAAGTCAAAACCCACCTGCAAGGAATCTGTCATGTGGTATGAAGCAGAGAAGACATACACGTTGCAAGCAAGCAGAAGTGCTTGGCAGACTACCCCTGCAACTCTCCCTGAAGATCTCTAAAATACTGCATTGTCTTGCATGTAGTTTTCCAAAACAATGATACTTACATGTAGTTACATGTATAGCCCTTTTTAGAGCCTTCAACCAGCCTGCCAGCCAGCATGGGTTTAATAAGTTTGTTCTAACAGGCTCTAAGTGTTTTTCCAATAGATACATTGTAACTTAGCCTTGTCTCTTCCACAAAACTAAAATTATTTTGATTTAGTATGAGTTAATACCTACCACCCCAGGTCTTTGTCCATGACTGGTTTTTAAAGCTTGTTGGAACTCCTCATCCTCTTCAAGGTTCTAAAAATTTAAGATTCAGATATAAAAAAACTGTACAAGTAGACTGGGTTGTAGGGTTGAAAACTGTATTATTATTATTATTATTATTATTATTATTATTATTATTATTAAACCCAATGACACCTCATCATCAAACGCCCCAGGACACTCCCAGTTGACGAGTAAAATTGCCTGGTGTTAAACAGAGTACTGTAAGAGTTCAGTCTCACTCCCAGGGCAGGGCTGGCATTAAGGGCTGGGGACTGGGGATTTGCCCCGGCCCCCGGCTTCGAGAAAGTCCACATTGCACAAAAATGAAATATCTATGGAAAAAAAATCGCTTCAAAATGGTTCCCTGCTGGGAACTTAAAATCTTAGTGACAGTCCTGAAGGGGTCAATGGGTTAAGTTATCGGAGAAAAAGACATCCATTTAAAATAACTTTTCATCATATTCTTTGCAATGGTTATATACATTTGATGAAATGGTATATGAAATGAATCGTATGAACTGCAGATATGAAATCAAGTGAAGCTATGATCTTCGCAGATATGAACGCAATTTTTACAATTGCATAGAGAAGCCTGAAAAATTCAGGACTTCAACAGGGTTTGAACCCGTGACCTTGCGATTCCCGTGTGACGCTCTAACCAACTGAGCTATGAAGCCACTGACGTTGGGAGCTGGTCATTAATTTTTTGTGGGTTCTAATGGTCCTGTGAGGAATGAACCAATGATGAAATGGTATATGAAATGAATCATATGAACTGCGGATATGAAATCAAGTGAAGCTAATTGATCACTTGGTTATAATTATACATTTGCTACCAACGTTATTTTTTCCCCTGATAATTATTTTAAAATTCTTTCAATGAAAGGTCCTCGACAGCAATAAATATTACAGATGACAATTTAAATCGTTGGAGAAGCCGGCATGCAATATGATACATGTAATTATGTTATGTGAAATCGCGCCATCGGAAGTTAGGACATGAAGCTGTGAGCAAAAATCTTTGTGAGATGTTGCATTCTGGACTTTACAGAGTGTACAGAAGCCAGTACTTCATGAAATTGTTAATTTCTACTCCTTGTTTGAACAAGGAAAAGAGATTACAGATCAACTTAGCAAAAGGCTTTTGCGATGATCAGTTTTCTTCTGACTCACCTCTGTGTCAAAAGCTGGATTATACTCGTTAAAACCACTGTAGATATCATCTTCATCCTCACCAACAAGATGCACTGAAGACAACATCTTATCGAATTCTTGGTGCTTGGTATAAGCAGTATTTAGTCGAATTGGCACTGATGCAAGCTTCGAGATCAGGAATGTTTATTAGTAACCATCAACAATATGGCCGCCCCAAACGTCACAAACAGCCTTTTGCACATGCGCAAAATTTCCCGCGCTCGCGCTCAAAATGGCGGCTGTTAGTTGTTGGTTGGAATCTCGCTATGTTTATACGCAAAATGAATGGTTAGAAGCGTGCATAAATTTTGTAAAGGAAGACAACGAGGTTTGTAAACCTTGCTTTGCAGTTTTTCAGGTTTAAACCACAAATAAATGTTTAATTTTTCTATATTAACCCTTAAAATGGATGACAGGATAGGCAGTTGACGCCTCTCGAACTGAATGATCTTATCTATGAGCAATGGCTTATGGCTGATATTCAAGAATCCAGTGTTCCTCGCCTTCCAAGGGAACTTGGTAACACTGAAAACTGCAAACTAGAGGGATATTTTAACCTTCAGGTCAGTAAAATAAAGTTGCAAACTGGCGGCATTAATATATCCTCCCTTGAATTTACTGGCGTTTGCATGTTTTCATATCCACTTTTTCTTTAATGATTGTATTTGTGCCCCCTTACGCCAGCAATAAGGGTCAAAGGAACTTATCTATGAGGGCAAAATTTGTCAATTTATCCTGATTGGTTGACCATTGAGAAAGAACCAATCACATGCAGCCTTTTAAAGGGGCAAAAGTTGCATACTTTCAAAGCAATCAGCGAAGAGACTGTACAGGAATTTTAATTTGGGTTGTATTTTTTTCCAAACGGTAATAATTATTTACATAAGATTCCTAAGATTCCTCAGATTCCTAAACCCATTGACACTTCAAATGCCCTAGGACACCCCCAGTTGTCAAGGAAAGTCGTCTGGTGTTAGACGGAGTAAAATGTGTTATGTCTCACTCCCAGGAGTTATTGCCGGTTAATGAAGCCTGGTTCACACAAGAACGTTTTTAGAGCAGTATCTATTTTGCCCTGGTGCCAAAAAGTTAGGTCCGGCACCTTCCATTTTTGTCCTGTAAATGAAAAATTAATGTTCTAGGTATGAGTGCCCCAAAAAGTATGGGTGCTCAGACCATGTGGATACAGCTGTAGAAATAGCCGTTTCGCGTTTGACTGATAATAATAAAAGAACTTTTTTTACACACAAAGTTTTTGTTACGTTTGTTAAGAGCTACAACCGTCTGCTACAAAGAAACTTATCAGAACGGTTACATTGCGAAGAATCTCATGATTTCCGGACGGTTTCCGAGCTAGTATCCACCATGTTAATTGACCAGCAAAGCTGTCAAGGCTAGCAAGGCCATGTGCCAAAGACTCACATTTCAGTGATGCAATCCCAGATGTACATTTGTAGTTGTTGTACCTTGCAATGCCGAATTTACAGTCTGTTGTTATAATTTCTGAGGCTCCTGCTCCCGCAAAATAAAACCAACAAAAGCATGAAACAAAATCACAGTTCATGGTTAATTAAACACCTGATTCTCATTTCACAGATTTATAATTTATTATTGTAAAAGATCACGGCTCACTATGATTACCAAAATCATGTTTCACAAGCAAAAAAAGGCCATTTCATATCTCACGGGAAATAAAAAAGGCAATTCACAGTCACAAAAATACCCTTTACCACCTGTGCTGTGCTAATTTTTTCTTATTTATGGAAGCAAAAGTGTGCCAGACATTGGCATCTGTTACAAGATGGCATCTCTTTGTGAGAGTAAAAAAGTGACACTGATCAGCAAAACTCAAGGGGTTTTAATGTTGTAATTTTTGCCCATAGCCCTTCGCTTAACCCTTTCCCTCTTGAAATGTGGTGAAACAACATCAATCTTCTCAAAACCTAACCCTAAACTAAAAGTAGGTTACTCTCAAGCCAATGCGGCATGTAGCCTTCTCATGGCACCAAATCCAGCATGGCTTGTTTGTGTGTGGCCATGCAATCTTTGTGGCCCCTTTTTGCAAATTGTTGCACAGTCATTGAGCCCCACCCTTGGTCGTGGAGGTAAGTATCTGATCAGGTATATTAAGTGTTTTTTCCACTGGGCCATGTTCCAGTGTGACGGTGCCAAGTAGCAGCTGCTTCAGGGATGCCACCCTACAGTGCCTAGATCACAACAGGCCCCTTCTTGCTAATGTTTAAGGCACCAGTTCCCAAGCTCACTATGTCCCCTCTAAATCTTAAAATCCCTCCTTAGGCTGAGATGCAACCTTTCTCTAGTGAGAGGTTTTTTTTATACATTTCAGGTAAACTCAGTCCTGAATGTTGGAGAGGCAGCGTATTCTCAGATCCAAAAATTGAAAGGACAGGACGATCCTGAAGAACTTAACTGGAAAACCAATGTAAGGGAATTTTTATCTTAAATGTTGAGACCAAGGATACACAATAATAATGTTGTTAACCAAATAGCTCATATGGCACCACCTAATGGGCTACCAAATGGTACAGTCAACAATGCAACTTGCATACTTGATCTGAAGATGAAGGCACTAAAATTGTTACTTAAATAATTATTATTAATCCTTTTAGTACTGTACCTTCTAAACAGGACTGAGATGGGTCATCTAAGATTGTCTTGAGGGACTAACCAATCATCATGGTTTTGGGTAATAAGATCTGGTTCAACTGAAACAGTACAAGCAGATGAAATGGAACCAACTTAATGAGAAGAGGCCCTAATACCAACTGAAGGCAAAATTAGGGAATTTTGCTCAATCTACTTGGAAAATAGAACAGTGAAAGCACCCATATTCAGTTGACATGCTAACTTTTTTTTGTACGCTTAGCCTTCAGAACCAAAAATCAAACCCAGTAGAATGTTGCTACTAGAACTAACTGATGGAACACAGACTGTTTTTGGAATGGAATATCAACTGATTCCATCCCTTAAAGTAACAACTCCTCCTGGAACTAAGGTGAATTTAATTTTATTGTCATCCACTACGTTTTAGTTTTAAAGCAATTTAATTTTATTTTTCCTTGCCTTATTTAAAAAATCCCCTTAAGTAATTTTAGCGGCCGAGATTGCTGTCATGTAGGTTAAAAAAAGTGATTTATTCGCTGAGATTTGGCAATCTAGACAGTCTTTGTACGAGAATAAGTACTCATATAGATGTTTATGAGCCCTCAGAAGACAACTGCAGGCTTTTTATAGCAAAAGTTGATGACTTATGTTTTTGTTAGCTTCCTGCCACCATGGCGTATCTATATAAAACCTTATAAATTTGAGTAAAACATTTTTTCAAAGTCTCCCGCAAGAAACATCACGCAACCTGAACCTTTGCAGGACTGTTTGAATATTCATCTTCTATTATCTCTTTGATTCTTGACTTTATTATTTTGTTGAATTGTTTTGCTGATGATATGACAGTGGAAACCGGCAATTGGCAATTACTGCAGTGTACATGTACATCTGATTCATTTAATTATTGCACTCACACCTTTTTATGATCCCTTTTTCACATTTCTATCTTTAAATGGTGTATTTTTTGGTCTTTTTAGATACAAGTGGGTTGCCCAGTATCCTGTCGTTTGGGCGCATTGCTTCTGACTTGCAATAACGTGAAAGTTTTGGGTGGAAGTGTTCAGCTGTTGGAGGAAAACTCCTTCTGGAATGTCCTACACCAAGTCATGTATGTTGAAAGACTTGAAAATTCTTGTAGTCTTGTTGTGTTGGTGAACAAATAACCATAACCATTTTTCCTAAGCAACCACCTGGGAGAAGAAGCAAAACAACATTTTTTATTTTGTGTCTTAACCCATTCACTCCTCAGGTGCCTCAAGACTCCCCCATTTGATGAGAAAAGTAGTCTGGGCCCGGTTGTTCAAAAGCTGATTAGTGCTAATTCCAGATTAAAAATTAACCAAGGAGTTTATTTCTCTACTCCCACATGCTGTGCAACGCTGATATTTGGCGAAACTTTACATTAGAAGAAGTCAATCTTGAAAAACAAAAATAGGCAAAAGAAACTTTCACCAAAAAGGTGAAAACATGAAGCCAAAGTTTACGCTAATCCTAGATTAAGTTAATCAGTTTTCGAACAACTGGGCCCTGGTGTTACAGAGAGTAATGTGTTAAGTTCCGTGGGTTAATTGAGGGAACATAGTTTTTGACTGGTTAACCCATTCACTTGTCAGGTGCCCCAAGATACTCCCAATTAATTAAGGTGGCTTACTACAGTTTTCCAAAGCAAAAGATCAAGATTTTGAAATCTGTGAAGTTAAAGTGACAGGATGTCTCTTCTGAAGTGTTAGGCACTGCAATTGATGTAAAATGTGATTTTACCTAACAACTAAACGCAAATCAGAAGAAAACGCTAAACATAGTGACCGAGCTCCTGGAGGGGGACTGGAAACTAGACATTTTAAAGGCCTTTTTCTCAAAAACTAGCCGTACGACCCACCTTAAAATTTCAAGATTTCCATAGAAAGAAAAAATAATCATTTATAGAAAAAAAAATAGTGAAACCTGTCAGACATGTTTTTCGCAATTGGCAAAAACATTGATTTTTGTCTATTTTGATAATAACTGAAAAACTGTCTTATAGATCTTTTTTTTAAAAAGGTTGACAGTTTTGTCTTCATATTGTTTACTAATTCCCAAAATGTTTACCCTCGTCGTACCGCTAGGTTTTGAACAAAAGGCCTTTGAAATGCCTAGTTTCCAGTCCCCCCTCCAGAAGCTCGGTCATTATATTTGGCATTTTTCCCTGACTTGCATTTATGTTTTAGGTAAAAATTACATTTTACATCAAAAGCAGTGACTAACACATCAAAAGAGACATCCTGTTGCTTTAATTTCACAGATTTCAAAATGTTAATCTTTGTCTTCGGAAAACTGTAGTAAGCCACCTTAAAGGCTTTTTTCATTTATGACTGTTTCTTACTTTTTACTAGAGGGCAAGAACCCCCTGAGCAACCTGGTGTTTCCAGAACGGCTGAAAGCATTCAGCGTGAAGAGCCAAATGTCAATAATGCAACTGATTATAATGTCAGCAGCAGTATCCAAAGATCTGAAGTGAAAAATGAAGCAACCCAACTGAGACCATTCATTACGGCACATAGCAACAAGACATCTTTTGCAAAAAATGGTGGAGCATTTGAAAGACAGGGTTCACATGGTAATAGAGCAACTCAAAGCAGACAGTTTCAGTCAGGAACAGTGCATAATGAAGACTTTTTTGACAATGATGACATAATAGCAGGGTTTGACAATGAGGATTATTTTGGAAATGATGAAGAAATTGACATGGATCAGATAGATAGGCTAGAGAAGGGGATGCAAAATAGAGAAGGAACTGTAGAAGTGAAGAGAAAAACAACTTATGAAATGGAGCAATTTGAAAGAGATGATTTGAAAATGTTTTGTGAAGGTGATGATGGTGGCATTTTTGAGGATGATTTCATTGGAGAGGATCCAGTGCCAGATGATGAAGAATGTGTGGAAATGAAATTTCCTGAGCAGAAAAACTATTTCAAACAAAGATTTGGGGTAATGGAGCAACCAAAGAAAGCACAAACTTCGAACACCAAGTTTGTGGAATTTAATACTCATTCCCGGAAAAGTAGTTCTGCTTCTGATAATCATGACCCTTTTGTTCAAACTGAGCCACACTTCATTTCTGGAAAACCAAATCTTATGAATGATGTGGAGATGCTATGTGAAGATAACGACGATGACATTTTTAAGGATGATTTCATTACAGATAATCCTGAAGCAGAGGACTTGGAATGTGTTGAAATCAAACCACCAAATGCACAAGATTTGGCATTCAACAATACCACGTGGAACCCAAACTTGTCATCTACTTCAAACAATAACAACATTATTTCTGCAAGGACACTCATGGTTAAGAAGGATTCTACATTGCCAATGACTAACCCAAGAAGGGATATGTTTAAGATGGAACACCATGCCAAACTGAACAATTCTGCCACTTCGAAAGATTCTGCTATCAACAGGAAAAGTGAGAAATTTAATCCAAACTTTCTGAAACTACAATCATAGACAAAAGTAGTTGGGAAGGTTATGCAAATGAACTGCACCAGAGCTGTACTTCAACCCGCTTCTGAAAAGAAATAGTTTCACTTTCTCTTATATAGCCCCCCTATTCAATGTTGGAAGGGAACACAACAATTTCCCACTAAAACCATTCAGTTTTACACAACATTGAATGAGTGGGGAGGGGAGAGAAGCAATGAAGATGTCAAAAGTGCTAACCTTCCCAACAGTTTTGTCTGTGATTGTAGTTTGCCTCTGATCTTCAAGTGCACCCTGATCTAGTCCCAAAGACTATATTTCAATAGCAGCAGTAGCTCACACATGTTATACGTATTCTATCTATGACAGACTGTAGGCCATGTGAATCAGATATCAAGGAAGGACCAGGTAACTACTGGTGGCAATCAAAATAATTAACATTATTCCATGAGCGCACTTTGGATATGACATGGTAAATAGCCAATGAGGTTAAAAGTTTAATAATAGTTATTATTCCTAATGCTACACCATGTATGTTTTTTTATTATACGATTATTTGCCTTAAATTCGTTTTTAGCTACAAAGCATTCAATAACAGGAAGCACCAACAAGTTGACTGTCGATGGCAGCTTGACCACATGAAATCTGAAGTCAGTAACTACTAGAGGGGGTTTCTATACATTGATCTTGGATTATTTGGTGCTGACCATGGCTTTATTTGTACTGTAGGCTTGTGACCTGATCAATTGGAAAACTCTGCAGGTGGCAAGAACTTAGCCCTGTCTAAACCTTCGAACGTTATCCACCAACATTTTTGTAGGGTTGCAAAGTTGCACTTGTGAATTAGATGGAACATAACCTTAGTCAGCACTGGTCAAGCAAAAAAGATTGCCTCATTGTCCTCCAGTAGGAAGTTTAGGGTGGTGCAACATGTTTGCCAACATTGTTGGAATATTTAGGATAGGAATTACCAAAGGTTTCTGAATTTTGTTGATGAGCTGTGTGATAAATTTTCTTGGCTGATTGATCCAATTTAGGAACTACTGACTACATTTTTCTCATGGGAGAGGTAGGATTTCTTAACTAATAGTGTAGATGTTGACGACGATATACTTTAACACGGTTTTACCATTACAGGCCTTCAGTACTACTCAGCTCCATTTGAGTACCTATCACAGATTCTAACAAAGTACCCATTTGGGCAAGACCGCATCATCAGAGTCAAGGTTTGAATTTGAAAAAGTTCTGGATACAATAAATGTAATGCTAAAGTGTCCAAAGAATGTTGATTTGATAGAAAGGTGGATGGAAATTGCAGGTTCTTGCAACTGATGTGTTCAGCACAAAGTGAGGTGCTTTATATTGCATATCATGCTTGTATTAGAATTTGATTTTTGTGAAGGTCTCTGGTTTAAGTGTTGTTTGTATTACCCTTGGTTACCGTATATGGCATTACCATTTCATACATGAATTAATAATAAAAATTAAAAAAAAAATAATAATAATGATAATAATAATAATAATGATATTATTATTATTATTATTATTATTATTATTGTTATTATTATTATTATTATTGTTTACCCAGGCAGTCAAACAGCTCTAAAGAAACCTTCCTAACTACCCAGTATTTTTTTTTTTGATAGGGACATTGAAGAATGCTAAAATTATGTAACTGCTGACTTCCTTTCATTAGTCACTGGTTTAACAGCGTGCAGACGAGGTTTTTTGGGGGTGCATGTTAACGATAGTATTAGGGCTTGTTGTTGAGGATACCTCTGTGGTAATGTTTCAGGGCGATAAATATTTTAGATGAAACTATCATGTTCTTTCAAACATGCATTTAGGCATACATAGCTACCGTTGTGTCTCGCTCAAAGCCGTTGTCACCAAACTGGAATGTAGTTGTCAAACTGAATGATGGAACAGATACAGTGGATGCTGATCTCAGTGAAAAGGTGGGATGTAATGGATACTTGACATTTTGAGTTGAACTGCTGCAAAATCAGTGGTGTTTTCCGGATGCCAAATGGGAAAGTGAATAAGAAGGCAAAACATTATCACAATAATTTGTTGAAAGTTTTAACTGGAACTGAGCGGAGGAAGAACAGGATAGTTCAGTATATGGTTGTCAAAACTTTTTAAAGTGGAAGGAGGATGCAGCAAAGTAGCTCAATGCTGTTTTTACTCCTTACCAGCTAAATTGATGGTAACCAACAGAAGTTGTAAATTTGCAAAAGAAGCTGGCAATATCAGCAATGTACACCATATTTTACAACACTGTTAAGAGTGCTTATTCAAGTTTCCTTTCCAAGGGAAATATCATCGCAGCATTAACGAGGCAACTTAATAATATTAAGCAGCTGCAATGAAGCCTGAGAAAATCAAGGCTTAAAAGGAAAGGAAAGGAAGTTTATTTAAGTGTGTACTCTTCTAGACCTGGAGCACTAATTGGGGACACTGTAAACTGAAATCAACAAATTAACGCAAATCAATCCAATGTTGGTTTTTGAGCAGAGGGGAAAACCGGAGTACCCGGAGAAAAACCTCTCAGTGCAGAGCAGAGAACCAACAAACTCAACCCGCATATGACGCCGAGTCTGGGATTAGAACCCGGGCCATATCGGTGGGAGGTGCGTTCTGTCACCACTGCGCCAACCCTATACCACATTATTGCCGTTATTGTCATTGTCGTTATAATTGTTTTAGGTTCTCACAGAGCTGTTGGAATTTCCAGTAGACGAATATCGGGTAGGTGTCATTGCAAGACTCCTTTTTTACAGTTCAGTTAGAGAGCCTTTGCCAAACTTTACGTTTAATGTCAGTAAAGGCAGGGTCAACACAGAGAGTTTCATAAAACCTTCATTCTCTTCTTGTGGCATTCTTCAGGCTGGTGTCAGAAACATTGACATGGAATACGTTTTCGAGATCGTTTCGTTGTTGTGGATAATTATGTTACAGACTCACTCCCCAGCTAGCCTGCGAACGCAGACGTATTTCCGGCGGTCGTTTCTCTCCCCCGAAAAGTAACGTCTGCGAGTTCGAGCTGCAAAACGATTTCTGTGACGTAAGATCTTTTGTTGGGTTTTTGACCAATCAAATTGTATGATAGAAGCAAGCTCGAGTTACTCTTGCGCGACTTCGCGCAATTGCGTGTCTGAAATACAAGCCATACAGGTAAGATTCTCAGTTGTGGAGCGTGGTTATGAGTGATATAAACAACCATGAACGAAACTCCCAAGAAGATTTCTCACGATTGTGAATGCTGCATTCTTTGTCGAGGGAAGTTCTCGGCCGCTAAGGAGAAGATGCGTGTGTTTGGTAAAAGCAATGTTGACATATGTTCTTTGGTATATCATGCCACAAACGTTGATCTTTCTGTTTACGTCGACTGTGAAAAGCTGGCCATTTGTCGCACGCAGTGCTACAATCGTATTGTGCGATTCAATAATGCCCTGCAAAAGGTGGACGAAATTAGCGAAGAAATTAGGGGATATTTTGGCGATAGTGTTTCCCTTCGTGTAAAAAGGATGGCGAATGACAATTGCAAGACACTAGGCATGATTGATCAAGTTACATGTAGCTTATATCAATTGTTTATTGTAGAATTTCATTATTATATGATACATGTTCAATCTGCACTGATCGTAGTTAGCAAAAAAATCGAGGCGAGCAGTGGTTACGCGTGTAATAAAAGAGAGAACAAGTAGAGAAAGCTACGGTATTCAGTTGTGTTTCACCGACAAGACATTGTAGAACAAACAGGTATACAAATAACTAGTGTACAAAGCATGCAGTCAACTAAAACAAGTAAATATCTAAAATCAATAGAAAGTGCAAATATCAGAAGCCAGATTATTAAGTATTTTTGTTATTAAGACAGATAAATCAATACAGTCATTTTCTTCTGAAAGTCTTTGGAGTAGGATACTGTGGTTTTTAATTTTAAAATAGTTTTTGGATAGATGGCGAATTTTACGAGGTAAACTATTCCAAATTTTTACACCATATATTGAAAATGATTTAATTTGTTTGTCAATTCTTGAGGGTTTAACAAAATAGTCACCTCTTGAAGATGATCTTGTTTTATATGAATAAATGCTTGCTTAAGAAATCAATAAATCAACATTATTTGGAGTCGATAAATTGTTAGATATGTCATGCATCAGAACAGCTGCAACTGATTTACGAGAATGGGGGACTGCACGGAGACGTACTAGAGACTTTAACACTTATCAGTGACAAATAACATGAGCCTCGTCGACAGTAACTGCTCTGACAGATTTCCGGTACAACTCGCTCATTGCCATTTTCCTCTATCTTTCGTATCCAAGCCATAGTTCAGGTGATCCGAAGACAATTGAATATTCCCCATTCTTTACTTCTTTCGTTTGTTTTACGGTGGCTATTTCAGCCAAAGATACGGCAGAGATTCCCAGGGAATTTAGCCGCAACACTTGATCTTTTATCAGGCTGTTAAGCGGAGAAATCACGACGATGATATTTAATATTCTCGTCAGTTGACTGCAAGCACGAGTAAACCAACGGCAAAGCATGGTAAATCAACGACTTTCCGAAACCCGTTAGAAGATTTACAAAAATATCCTTCTTCTCTTGAACAATGTATTTGATGGACTCCTCCTGGTGCGTATTCAAACTGTCAAATCCAAAAACATTGCAAACCTGGTTGAACGCGTCGTTGAACGCTTCTTCCAGTGTGTCCGCCATTTTTTCTCCACGAGAATACGTGGTTATACCGCGCACGAATCCTGCGAGTTAGTTCTGGATTTTTTAGAGCTAAACGGTGATTGGTGAATAATTCTTACGTCACGGAAATCGTTTTGCAGCTCGAACTCGCAGACGTTACTTTTCGGGGGAGAGAAACGACCGCCGGAAATACGTCTGCGTTCGCAGGCTACTCCCCAGCAAGCCGCTTAGTTATAAAAGGCTCAAATTTTTGGTCTTGTTGCTTGTAAATCAATGTAATTTTTGTTTGCAGCGTGAAATGCAAGAAGCTGTCAGTACTCGTAATACGGCTCTTTGTCAAAGATTACAGAAGGTAGCTTAAAGTGCTTAGTTGTATCAGTAACGTTTTACTATTTGTAATGTAGAATGGACAACAAATTTATTCGGAGCGTGCGGTACAAACAGCAGGCGTTACATTTTATCGGAATTACTAGTGGGATTTAAAGGTTCCCGAAAACGTCAGAATAAGTAAAGACAAGGACAGCAATTGAGCACAGCACAAGGAACTGCTTTCCCTACCCTTTTCGAAACCCTGTTTGTTCTTTAATCCCACTCACTGTGATGTGAGACATGGCTAGTGATTTATCGTCGCTATCTAAAAATACAAGAAGTGTAACTGCATATGCCGATGCTATGTGACGAAGGCAGCTCTTCTGGCTAAAAGGTGTTGCCATGAAAGGTTTAGGTTTTATGGAGGTAGTGCGACCCATTGGTTAGGGCGCTTGCCTTGAAATCTGGGAATCCCGGGTTCAAGACACGTTCTGACCCCTCGTTGAACTTGCTCCTGGTAGTCTCTCGGGCTCAACTTCTCAGCTGCACTTGTAAATAGCCAACTGGTTTGCCTCCGGCCAGTTGGGATTCTTAACAGTTGTTGTCGAATGGTCTGTTCTGGGGTGATTGTGTTTCATTGGCCATGAAAGGTCCCTATGGGGAGTGGTCAATTAAATATGTATGTATGTTTTAGCTTTAGCTTTAGCTTTAGCTTTCTTCAGTAATTACGGAAAAATGAATAAAGTCATTTATATAATAACCAAATCAATGCGCGCGCTCTGATTGGTCAATCAGCCTATAAACCATAGAAACTTGTGGTCTATTGCTTAAGTAGTACAGTAAATGTTTGCTACAGCTTAAATTGGGAGCCCCACATTAATTCGAACCACTAACCGGAAGAGCTGAATTTCGAGCAGTCCAATCAGAGTCAGAGAAAAGCTAAAGAATGGTTGATCACAAAATGGATTAAAATTCTTCTTGTTCTTGCAGAGAACCGAGATATTTCAGAGAAATCTTGCTTCCACATCCTGTTTGATGGATTTACAGTTCTCCCCAGGTATACCTCGACCTCGTGTTCTTCAACTGATCCAGCCAACATCAGAGGACGTTTCAGCAGTTCTTCGTCATGTCAGAGTACGATTCTAGTCGGAACTGCCAAATAAGCCCCTAGACAACAGAACTTTGTGTTGCCGCAGGAACAAGATCATCTTTCTTCAGAAATGTGGTGGTTTTCAATTACTCGAAGTGTAGAAAGCAATTCCGGTTAGGTTTTACATCACTATATAAGTAGTATGTACAATGTTCGCGTCAGATCTGTATCACATTTAGACTTTGTAAAACGTCATCATTTAAGTGTTAATGTACACTAGGTATTTTTGGTAATTCAAGACATTTGAGCCTCTCTGTCTCTCTCTCTCGTTTTTCGCTTTGAAATGGTTTAAACGTTTGAAAGTTAGAAATTTCGAGGCAAATGAAAGGTATAGTCTATATCTGCTGGAGAAAGGAACACATACCGTGCATTTTACCTTTCGACACACCCATCCGAAAAATTGGTTTTTGCCCCGAGCGGGACTCGAACCCACGCCTCCCTGATTACTAGTCGGGCATGCTAAGCCACTACACCATCAAGGCTACCACGCTGGCAACGCAGCAGATTAATGAGATGACTTAGTAGCGTGGGGATCCCTAGGGCTCAACTTTCCTTCACTTGAGTGTGTATCCTTGCCTCTAAAACCCCAGACAGGGTTTAGAACATATGAAAGTTAGAAATTTCGAGGCAAATGAAAGGTATAGACTATATATCAAATGAATGAAGAGGGTAGTTTTTAAAGAAACTGTGGTGCTGCGTCGGTGGGGAAGTAGTATACAAAAATGTGGTTTTATCAACGCTGCAACGGAGTTGGTAATGTAAATTGGCCACCGTACAGAGATTCTAAGAGCTTTTAGAATCTCTGTACGGTGGCCAATTTACATTATCAACTCCGTTGATAAAACCAAATTTTTGTATAGACTATATATCTACCGGTATTGTAGCCTTGATGGTGTAGTGGCTTAGCATGCCCGACTAGTAATCAGGGAGGCGTGGGTTCGAGTCCCGCTCAGGGCAAAAACCAATTTGTCGGATGGGTGTGTCGAAAGGTAAAATGCACGGTATGTGTTCCTTTCTCCTGTAGATATGGTTTAAACGTTTATTCAGTGTTATTCACAGTTTATAAATATTTCACTTTAATAGCAAATTGCATAACTCACTGTTTAAATTCACGAAAAGCAATATAAACAGTTGTTAAAACAATAAAGGATTGTTGGATTCTTTAGCGACGTTCTGCTATTTACGATGACTGCGTTTTCTTTATGCGATCGCACAAGCTCGTAGCTTTAACGTACACAACTAACCTGTTGAGTTGAAATGAGAGTTATTCTACCCTCCCACCTTTGTCACCTTTTTAGTCATGTCAGTAGTACACCATGTCCTCATTTCTCCTTTTTCTAATGCCTCTTTCTCTGCGGCTTCGAATCTCAGTTGCTTCAACATCAATATATTTGACATGCTCGCTTTCAGATTCTACAAACTCTGCAACTGCACAAGCGGTTGGGGTTTGGGGGTTTATAGAGTTCAGTATTCGTGAGCAGCACGTGTCTGTTAAGTTGCAATACCATTGCTTGAGATGATTAGCTCATACACTAACTTATTGTTCGCCGTAAAAAGCAGGTCCAGGCATGAGGCCAGAACTTTTGGATGGTGAATTTGTGCATTAACAATCTTCAGACGTATAGCTGACATTTTCTTGTCCTTTTCTTTCTTTCCAACACTATTGTTGACATTGTTATCTTTCCTGTGAAGTTCCTATGGCATCGGTGTCATCTGAGGTATTTGTTCTTGATGATCCGCGATCCTCCTCTGAAGTTTTTGTCGTAGAACAGGACAAGTGTAGTCAGCAAGCTGGGCATCTTTCGGAATAATGCCTTTTTTCTCAGCAAAGGCAAACAATTCACGCTTGCTCATCCTCTTGGGAGAAATAGTCGCTTTGTTGGAAAGATCACAATGGCAGATGCCTCTTGCCTCAGTTAAGATTCTGTGCAATAACGTCAACGTTAGCGGGATAATGCAATCGAGCTTTAAGCACTCTGCCTATGTTGTGGGCTTGCCCTTGATCAAGTACTAAAATGGTACCAAATGGTCCTACAGTGACAGAGACTGGCCTTTGCACGATTCCTGGCACTGTGCATTTCCTCGCCAAACCCAGTAATGCTCAGGTAAGAGGGTGGCTGTGACCATGTTAACATCTCTTAGAAGATCGATGACGCCTTTCTGGCAAGCCTTGAGAACCAAGTTGAAATCCATTCTGTTCTTTTGAAGAACGCATTTTGCAGAAAGCAAACTTCTGGTCAGCTTCCGTACTTCTGGGTCAGCGTCATTACGAAGGACACGCAGGATTATAGGGTTGAACCTACAGGAACCTTAAACAGGAACCAGCCCAAAGCCACCAGTTTTCAAGTGACCTGTGAAGCTTTTTCCCAATATGGACCACGTCAGGGCATGCATTTAGGAGAGCTACGTTGTCATCGATTTCGCCTGATTCTTTAGCTTCTTCGATACATTTCATGGCCTTCCAATTATTTGCATCACTATCACATGCCCAGACCAACACCACAATCTTGACACACTGAATACCATTTTCCAGGCAATGGTCACACGCTTTCAGCGACGGATAGGCCGAGGGCTGTCCGTTCCCCGCACACTCCATACAAGGTCCCCAAATACCATCTAGTATGTTGTTGGAACACTTCATGCAGCTCGATTTACAATCAGGAATATTCTCCAAAATCCCGGACCCAGATTTAGGTGTCCTGTCTGACACAGGCGAGGCAGCACTAAATCTTAACCACGCAATCCTTGATAAAGGTGACTGCATCACCTGACGTAGACTTTGTGAGATAATCACTACTAACCAGTAGGGACGTCTCGTTGTCTAGAGTGGTCAATATCACAGCACCCGCTCCTGTAAAGAACTTTAATTCATTAGGCCCAGGATTGGGATGTTCCTTTAAGTAACTGACGTCAATCTTCTGTTCTAGTCCGACAATGTCATTCTTGTAGTAGTCTATAAGACCCCCAGGTTTAATCGCCATAGCATCTCTAGACATACAGACAGGTACAACGTGAACCAGATCGCTCGACACCAAAGGCGTTCTTTCCTGGGCTATTTTTATAAAGTTCATTAGCAGGTGATGAATGACGCCTTTAGCTGATACAACCGTGGGCTGTAGTTTGCTTCTAGAGTATTTGCTTGGTAGTGGAAAATTGACATGATGCCAGCTGAACTTGTAGGCGTCATTTTTCTCCCGAGGTGGCCCTGGGCCCTTAACATATTAATAACAATATTGGAACCAACAGCCTCCTATGAATTTATGAATTCTTTTACCTGGGTGTCCCACTGGAATTGCTTATGTGGATCACGCCCGTCCAGAGCAAACTGGCAAGCGTTGGGTACAAGACGATCGAAAATGTGATCATGTTCCAAACCATTAGCAACACATTTCTAAACGAGAACCGCTAAAGGGTCCAGGTATTCCAACCATCTTGGTCTGAAGATAAAAAATTGATTACATTCTTAGTGTATTATCGAAAAAGAGTACAACAGGATACTTATTTGAATTGATATACTGCTACCGTATGCAACAACAAGGTTCCATTCATGGTGGCTCTTTAGTTTTCCTGAATTTCAAGCACCACTTGTTGCGCAATTTGACTTCCGTAAACTTCTTAAAGGTTTTGGCAAACGGTTTACCGCGGTTTGGTATTAAAGAGGACAACGCATCAATGACAACACAGTGTGGACGTGGCCTACATAAGATAAAACGTTATGGCACTCATTGGTACATGCTATTAAAGAACCTGCTAACCGGCCAGTTCTCGTAAACCAGGTCAGAATCGTCACCGCTATCTTCAGACAAGTTGTTGATGAACTCAGACTCTGGTTCTATACGATCTCTTGGGCCTGAAACTACGGACCCTCGCGCATCTTCATCACTTTCCTCATCATTTCTTTCGTCGCTCGATGTTGTATCACTACCAAATAAAAATTTTAGACTGTAATGTACTATTTATTTTACCTTTATTGATGACAGTAACGACTCAGTAACATTTGACTAAAAAAAAGTTAAAGTTTGCCGTTTTCGACTTTTCAATGTCAGTTATCCTTGTTTGTCTTCAGAAGTGATTTCCTCTTTAGTCGATGTTGCATCACTGAAATTAGCGATATTAGACGGTGTGTTGATTGGTTCACTGACAGAGGTGGTACAGGTGTTTCCTGTGTTGTTTGCCGTCATTTGTTTCTTTCCCCAAAAGGACTGCAACTTTCCTTGTGTCAGGTGTGGTCGCTTGGCACTATTAGGTGGTTCATCAATGTTCGTCGTAGTGTCGTGCATTTCATGTCTCTTTCTTTCGGGACACCTAACCCAGGGAGGGGGGGGGGGGGGGAGGGGACAGGGGGGTCAAAACCTCCCGCTTCCCCTACCTTGCTCTCCCACTTCCCGTACCTTTATCTCCCAGCTCCCACCCATTTCAGTCCTGCTCCCGTCCCCTATAAATTATGAGACTCGAAACACATCTGGGTCATTTAGCTACGTAATCCTTAAGTGATGACGGTCTTAATTGTTCCAACTTGCAGTTCTGAATTGTTTTGTGTTCTGATAAATACACGTTTCATGGGGCGGATCTAGGTTTTTACAAAATGGGGTCCGGTTAAAGGTGCCGCCGAAGGCGGCGCCCCTGTTGGAGATCCGCGGGAAATTTTGAAATTTTTAGTCCTCGGAAACGCGATTGCTGGCATTCTGAGGCAAAGTTAGCATGTTACAATTTCATAGAGAAGAAATATTTACCCGATGGTTGTCCTCAACGTTCGTTGTGCCTCAATATCAATTAGAGTAGTTTCGTTTTGTGAGCGTTCAATTATACCTTATTAACGATTGTTGTGCTTTCACGCGTATTTAATTAACATAGAGTGAAACAACTGCAGTTAAACGTTTTAAATTCTTTTTCATCAAAGACGGGATCCATAAAAAGCATTCTTCGGGGTATCTTTCCGCAAAACGGTGAACCACAGCATCGTAGTGGACGGGCTTTTTGTAGTGAATGTTCATCAGAGTCAAGCCCGACAATCTTTCCGTTGTCATAGTGGCGCGCAGATATCCTTTGATAAGCTTCAAAGTACCGTTTGCCGTGGTTCATTGTCGGCTGAAATGACTGGCATTGTGCAAACAATTCGCAGCAAACAGTTAATAGGGAATTTAAGATCTACGACGGCGACGGTCGACGAAAACGTCACCTCAAAATATAACTTGGCTCTATCGTAAGTCTTTAGTGATTATTCAGTCTCGTTCGCGCCCTACAATGTGGGCGAAGTATCCTAAAAATAAATTGGTACCAGCGGTTTCAAAGTTAAAATAGAGACTGAAGGATTCTCTGTTGCCTCCTGGCGTTGTCGTCAAAACTTCAAATTTGGGGTTTTCACATCGTCGTTATGCAGAGGACCGCTAAGATACTTGCTAAAATCCGTGCTACACCAATGATATTACTGTTTTGTGGCGATGT
>NC_090871.1:17634686-17657186 GCF_036669935.1 Montipora foliosa
TTCAACGGATAAAAATGTGTGAAGCCTAAAAGCGAAAGAAATTTAAATATAACGAAAAATTCGCATAAATTAAAGGGTAAAAGCATGTAGTGGAAAGAATGTTTAAAATGCTAAGAAAATTAGTGTTTCTTTAAGAGAATGTGATATTGTCTTGGGAGCGGGCACGAATTGTTGTCTGCCCCTACAGTTTTTGCCGTGTGCCATGACTCCAATGTCTTTCTGCTCCGGTTGTTCGCTTTGTCAATGATTTTAGAATTGTTAAAGTCAATATCATGATTAAAAATCCACGCGTGTTTTGCGACATTTGAGCCTTTAGTACAATGCTTTAAGTTCCTCATATGTTCCTTTCTCCTAGTAGTAAAGGATCTTTTAGTTTCGCCAATGTAGCTCCACGGGCAAGATGCGCATGGAATTTTATAGATGACATTGCACTAGCCTCTATCTCATATTTACCTGTTGAATCTAAAGATCAAATACGAACCTCTGCGGCTGCGATCCTCCAAAGGGCTTCTTTACCTAATCACAACATCTCTAAAGAAGAAAGCAAAGCTTTACATGCGTTAAAGAAAGACCGCTCCAGAGTCATCATGAAAGCTGACAAAGGAAATTGCCTCGTTGTGTTGGATAGAGAAGAATACGACAGCAAAATGGAGTCCCTCCTTGCCGACCGAAGTACCTATGAAGTTGTCACAAGATCTCCGTTCGGTCGAATCGAGCGTGAATTGAACGCGACGCTCCTGAACTTTAAGAGACAACAAAAGATTGACGACTATACATACTTTAAATTAAGATCTACCGACGGCATTCCACCAGCGATCCGCGGTTCTATCAAACACCACAAAGATGGCTACCCTCTCAGACCTATCGTGACTTGCATTGGCTCTGCACTTTACAACACTTCTAAATTCCTCACCGACATCCTTGCACCGATCCAAAATCGTGATGGGTTCTCAGTTGCTAATTCACAGGAGTTCTCTAACGAAATAGCCGACGTTAACATCCAAGATGATGAACCCATGGTTTCCTTTGATGTGGTGTCTCTATTCACCGCCATCCCTGTCGACAAAGCTTGCGATTATATCAGGAAGAAATTAGAGGACGATTTGTCTCTCCATTCCAGAACCAACCTAGACATCGAGGACATAATTTCCTTATTGAATTTTGTGCTGTCCAATAACTTCTTCGTTTACAATGACACCATTTACAAACAAATCCACGGTTGTGCTATGGGTAGCCCCGTCAGCCCTGTAGTAGCCAACCTATGCATGGAAGAAATCGAAAAAACAGCAATCAACACGACTACTGTCTCGCCGAAATTTTGGAAGCGGTATGTAGATGACAGTTTCTGCATTATTAAGAGCGACACTGTTGCCTCCTTTCACAATTCATTGAACTCAATCGATCAGCATATTTCTTTCACCATCGAACACGAGTCCAACGGCCAACTACCCTTTCTTGACACCCTCATTTCGCGCGATAACGGAAAACTTTTGGTCGACATCTACCGCAAACCCACGCATACGGATAGATATCTCGACTTCCATTCACACCATGACAGGAAACATAAAATCAGCACCGCTGAGACACTCTTGCATCGAGCTTTGAATCTCCCCAACACACAAGTTGGAAAGACCCGTGAAACTGCTCGTGTTTGCGCCGCTTTACACTCCAACGGCTATCCCAAAAAAATCGCTGCTGATGTTATAAGAAAGAAAGCGAGGCCTCCACCACCTACACCTACTCCAGAAGAGTTGGTTGGTATGTTTTTTAAATGGGTTGAGCCAACAAACCGACGCAACTTTGCAGACCTTCCCTACATCAAAGGCATCACGGAACCTCTCACAAGAATCCTCAACGAACACGACATCCAAGTCACTAGCAGACCAGTTAAAACTTTACAGCAGCATTTCCCTATCCCTAAGTTTCGACCTGCCGAAGACGACCAGTGCAATGTCATCTATAAAATTCCATGCGCATCTTGCCCGTGGAGCTACATTGGCGAAACTAAAAGATCCTTTACTACTAGGAGAAAGGAACATATGAGGAACTTAAAGCATTGTACTAAAGGCTCAAATGTCGCAAAACACGCGTGGATTTTTAATCATGATATTGACTTTAACAATTCTAAAATCATTGACAAAGCGAACAACCGGAGCAGAGAGACATTGGAGTCATGGCACACGGCAAAAACTGTAGGGGCAGACAACAATTCGTGCCCGCTCCCAAGACAATATCACATTCTCTTAAAGAAACACTAATTTTCTTAGCATTTTAAACATTCTTTCCACTACATGCTTTTACCCTTTAATTTATGCGAATTTTTCGTTATATTTAAATTTCTTTCGCTTTTAGGCTTCACACATTTTTATCCGTTGAAGGCAGCAGTTCAGTCTGTCGAAAGCTCATAGTTTTTTCAAACCTTTTTACCAGAGAACGATTTTACTTTTTTCTTCATATTAACAATATGAAGAAAACTTGGGCTGGAATTAATGAGACCATGAACCGAAATAAGTTGAAATCCAAACCTATCACGGCTCTAAGGCGTTTAGACTGCCACGAAATAACCCATAATCCCACTGAATCCCCTAATGTGCTTAATGACTTCTTTTCTTCAGTTGGCCAGAATCTTGCTGCTAAAGTGCCTAACAGCAATCATCACTTTAGTGAATATATTACAAATATTAAACCCCTTCATTCTCGATCCTTTTTCTTTAAACCTGTCACTACTCTTGAAATTGAAAATGAAATCTCATTCCTTTCGCCCAATAAGGCTTAAGGGCCTTATTCTTGCCCTGTTAGTGCATTGAAATGTGCGAAGGGTATAATTTCTTTACCCCTTGCGGAAATAATGAATATGTTCATTCCAACAGGAATATATCCTTCAAAATTAAACATGCGAAAGTGATCCCGATCTTTAAGTGTGATGATGAGACCGATCCAAATAACTACCGTCCGATCTCTCTTCTCTCCATTTTTAATCGAATTTTTGAGAAACGTATGTATAATCGTCTAAAATCGTTTAGTGAGGAAAATGAACTGTTATATTAAGCGCAATGTGGTTTTCGAGAGAAATCCTCCACCCAACATGCAATACTTGACATTGTGAATTCCATTCAGATAGACAAAGACAAGACAACTTTATTACATTTTTGCACATGATACAGTAATAACAGACCTGGCACCACAAGGTAGCGAAAGCTAATCGAGGCGGGCCAGGAAAAATAAAAATAAATGAAATCTGCTAACCTTTGTTTAAAGGAAAAAGAAAGGTATTACAGAAAAGGCAAAAGAAGAACTACTTCAGAGAAACTCGTATTGCACTGGTTCATTTAGGCTACATAGCAAATGCGAAGAATCTGGGACAAAACAGGATCGGAAAATAAGGATGTACAGCTATGATGAGTAAAAGTTAACTTTTGATATGATGGATTCTAAATCTTTATAAGAATCTTCATTTTCCAATATATTTAACGAAATCATTTTTATTTTCTTTTTAAAAGTAGCTTTAGGGAGTGCCCTTAACTTAGTTGGTATCTCATTCCACAGTTTTGCACCAATTCTTGAAAAGGACTTCCTCTTAATTTCAGTATCAGATGAACTTGGATAAGAAAATGCATGTTCTCATGTGGCATTTTCATTTATCTTAAAAAGGCCTTTGACACGGTTGACCATTCTATTTTACTTAGCAAGCTTTATCATTATGGAATTAGCGGTATTGTCAATAACTGGTTTTCGTCTTACTTGGCTCACCGTACTCAGACAACTCAAATTGATAATCATGTGTCTTCCAAGAGGAATTCGGTCACTGGAGTCCCACAAGGTTCTGTTCTAGGACCTTTACTCTTCCTAATTTATATAAATGTCAGATATGCTTAAAAATACAAGATAACAATATGAACGCTGTTACAGCTCTTGAAAACAAGGATTATGTAAATTTCTTGGGGTCCTAATTGACAAGCAGTCAACTTGGAAACAACACAGTGATTACATCGCTTCTAAGATCAGCAAAATTGATGGTTTAATAGCGAGATTGTGGCACTATTTACCATTGAACACCGTTCTTCAAATTTATCGATCACTCGTATTTAACATGTATTACGGTATAGCTGCTTGGGGCCAAGCTGATCAGTCTGATTTAAGGAAGATTCTTGTTCTTAAAAAACAAGCCCTCTTCTTTATTTTCTTTTGTAATACTAGATCCCATGCTATCCCACTGTTTGTCTCTTCTAATATTCTGCCAATCGATATGCTTTACTTTGAAACAGTATCTACCCTTGTGCATGATATTTCTAATAATTCTGTACCGAAGATCATTCAGCGGTCAGCATGAGAGCTGGACGTGCTTTAGCTCGCTCTCTCCTTTTTCTATTATTTTCGACTTTTTGGGGCGTTAGTGTTTCATCCAACATCGCAAAATGCCCGCCGATATTTAGTGACACTTTTTTTGGGACTGTTGGCGAATTTTTACATTGTATTGAAGTCCCACTTTTGAACTATATTTTTTAAGCGTAAGAGGCATTTCTTCTTTCGTAAAATTAGCTATTATAGCAATTCACCTGCCTCATTCCAACTGGATAACTTATTGTTATGTGGGGATATTCATCCGAATCCTGGTTATGGCAGTACATCGGCACACGACAACACTACTCGTGTTAAAAGAAAGCAGCCCAGGTGGAAGCATCCGTGTGGACTTTGCTCTAATTCTGTTCGCTCAAATCAAAAAGGAATTCTCTGTGACGGCTGTTGTACATGGCACCACATCAAATGTATCAACATGGATATTAGAACATATATTGAATTGGGTTCCTCCGATGAAACTTGGTCCTGTTCCAATTGTACTTTTCCCTTTAACTTCACCGATTCGTTCTTCGAGGAATCTACTACGGGAGATATCAATGCCAGCCTACAGTCGTCGCTTTCAGGTTCTACCGACGGTGTGCGAAATATTTTTCCCAAAGTTTTATTTTTAAATGCCAGAAGTATACGGAACAAAGTTTTTGACCTACAAGCATTGCTACTTATGGACTCGTTTGATGTTGTTGTTATAGTTGAGACATGGCTGGATCGTAACTATCAGGACTTTGAACTCAAGCTTGAAGGCTATAATATTTTTCGGAAGGATAGATGTAATAGACGGGGTGGTGGAGTGCTTATAGTAGTCAGGAATCATATTTCTTGTATTCACAGGTCTGACTTGGAGGTTAAGTTAGTCTAAGAGATGATAGCTCTTGAAATTCGTCCAAACCCTACTATTTGTGTTCTCCTTTCTGCATTTTATAGACCACCGGACGCAGATGAGTTATTTTTGTCACAATTTAGAGAGTTTTTGGTTAAATATTCTAGAACAGGTCTTTCAAATCTTGTTGTAACTGGGGACTTTAATTTTTCACATATTGATTGAAATCTTGGATGCCCTACGAAGCCACACCCTGAAACTGAGGATTTTTGTAGTATTTTGGATGATTTCTTTTTGGTACAAAAGAACCTGCATGCAACTCGAGATCTAAGAAATTCTGGACCTTCTGGCAATATTTTGGATCTGGTCCTAACCAATAATGACATCCTTGTTGAAGATGTAGTGGTGCATCCGCATGTATTTGACTCAGACAATCATCCATTTACCTTTAAGTTTCATGCTGAGATGAGAAGGCCTAAAATTATTCAGTGAAAGGTATATTGCTACAAAAAGGCTGATTTTAAAGGTTTGCAGGAGACCTTACAATCTATTCCCTGGAATCTAGTTACATGCGATAACTGTATTGATACAGGTCTGATAAAGTTTCAGGATCTCCTGTTTGCTGCTGTCAATCAACATATACCACAGATAACACTCAAGCGACGCTCTAGGCCTCCCTGGATTTGTAAGGATATAATGAAACTAATTAGGAAGAAGAGGAAATTATGGAAGCAAGTCAAATCAAATGGTTCACCGGGTATATTCTTAAAATTCAAGGAGCTGAGAAAGGAAACAAAGAGACTTATTAATACAAGTTATTATAACTATCTTAAATCTCTGTCTGGGAAACTTCAGCACAATCCTAAACATTTCTGGTCATTTTACTCCGTTAAATCTAAAAGTAAGAGAATTCCAGAGACTGTTATTTATGATAGTGTTTGTTCTACAGATACGTCTTCCAAGGTGGAACAATTTATTCAATAGATTCAGTTGATGTTAACAACCCGACTACAGATGTTGTGAATCCCAACTTGTTACTGAACGTTACAACCACAGCATTTGAAGTGCAGGGAATTTTAAGAAGGCTTGACATCCATAAATCACCTGGTGTGGATAATATACCATCCAGAATTCTACAAATCTGTGCGAAGGAACTGTCGGTTCCCTTGTCACATTTATTTAATCTATCTCTAAGGTCAGGAGTCATGCCCACTTTGTGGAAATTCGCTAACATCACTCCAATACATAAGAACAATAATAAGGAATTTGTGGAAAATTACAGATCAATTTCCCTGTTACCTATTCCAGCAAAATGTTTGGAGCGTCTTGTGCATACTGCTATTTATGCACATGTTTCGCCTTATTTATCTGAGTGGCAGCATGGATTCGTAAAGGGGAAATCTTGTGAGACAGAATTGGTCCTCACTCATCATCAATGGGTCACAGCTTTGGACGAGGGACGACAGGTGGATGTTGCTTTCTTGGACTTCTCCAAGGCTTTTGACAGAGTGAATCATTCAATCTTACTGCGGAAGCTCTGTAGTTTTGGAATTTCTGGCTCCCTACTACAGTGGTGTGAGAGTTACTCGAGTAATCGTTGGCAAAGAACTGTGTTGGATGGTCTCTCCTCCACCTGGTTAGAAGTTCCGTCTGGTGTCCCACAGGGCTCCATTTTGGGGCCGTTATTTTTTGTAGTATTTATTAGTGACTTACCCGATGTCGTTCTCCCTGGAAATACTACTGATGATTGTAAAATTTCAAGAGTCATTGATGATGCTAGTGATCAATTTTGTTTCCAGCGGGACTTGGATAATCTACATCAGTGGAGTATTTGCAATGCCATGGTTTTTAATGTCAAAAAGTGAAAAGTTATGAGATTAACAGAGAAAAGGCAACCTTTAGTCTCTAATTATTCCTTGGATAATTCTCCTTTGGAAGAAGTTAAAGAATTCAAAGACTTGGGATCTTCTGCCCTATGATATTCATAAGGCAGTAAGTGTAAATATTTTTAAGCGGGGAGTTAAGAAGTTTTTATTGGACAATACATTAAATTAGTTGTCCATTGTTGAATTATTGATTTTATTTTGATTTTACTACTGTATTTTCGTATTTTGTATTAGTATATATTCATTGGTGATCTGTTCTTTTTTATGGGGTCCTGGACTCCTTTACGGATTATCCATATGGCTATTAATATTATAATTCTTATTAGTATGTGTTGCCTTTGATGCCATTAAATTGCAAAAATAAAAATAAAAAACAAAAAATAAATAGAAACTATTTAATCGTTCGGTCCTGATCGTTCACCTAACATTCATAAATATCATTACTCGATCATCAACTATGGGCAACTATTATGTTGGTGAATCGCGACTGAGCTTACAGTTGAAGTCTTTTGTAAACTTTGGAATAGGATTATGGAACTCTCTTCATCCTGACTGGCGCGCGCTTACAAAAAGGCCATTCAAAAGACGAATTAGGAAATTTCTGCTTACAGTACTTGGAGTTTAGGATGCTTATGTTGATGACTACTCATTGATAAAAAAACTGAATATTCATACTATCGCACTGTATAATTGCTTTATTCTATTTATTTACTCATTTATTTATTTTTTTTTATTCACTTATTTTAATAATATTGTAATAATTATGCAACGTTTCTTCGAGAAGGATCGATTTAGAAAACGTATTAAGAATAAAAAGTAACAACACTATCCGACGTTTCGGAGTCAGACATGACCCCATTATCAAGGTTAAACTGTACTGGAAAATTCGCAATTTAAATATAACGGGCGTTAGGTCAAAACAAAGACTTATGCATAAATGGAAATTAAACGATAGTTGACACTAAGATATTTACAATTTTTGCTAGAATACAAAAGGCGAAGGTCAAACAAAAACTTTAGCACGAATGGAATCTGACTGCTTATTTCGTGATGGTTGACGCTCACGTATCAAAAGCATCTCGTGAACGAGACAGTCAAATTTCGATTTGCATTTCTTTAGGATCGTAAAATGTGCTTTAAGTTCAGGTTTGTCCAGATCGTGTCCTCCATCGATGACAGCACGAAATTCGTCCCTATTAGCTCAGAAAGACCAAAAGCGAAAGGTCGACCGCCCAAGTATTACCATCCCCTCTTAGAAAAAGAGAAACTTGTTAACAACGCCATAAAGAGAATTCTCCCCAAGGACGTCGCTAAATCGCTACTATCACAGGGCTCGCGTTTAGCTCATCTTTACGGCCTGCCGAAGACGCACAAGAAGAACCTCTCTGTTAGACCCATACTATCCGCAACAGGAACATACAACTTTCAGCTGGCAAAATGGCTTGACGAAAAGCTAAAACCTCTCTCTCTCAATCATCATACCATCACAAACGTTTTTGAATTTGCGGAGGAAGTTACTCAACTCGATTTTAACGAGAATGATATTTTAGTATCATATGATGTAACTTCTTTGATTACAAATGTGCCTTTGGACGAGACGATAGAGATACTTGCCACCAAGGCTTTTCGTGACAATTGGTTCAACAAAACTAACAACCTACATATCACCAAATCAGACCTGATCGAACTGCTAGAATTAACTACCAAACACCAGCTCTTCCAATATAATGGTGAACTGTATGAACAGAAGGATGGAGTAGGCATGGGGTCTCCCCTAGGCCCCCTAATGGCCAATGCCTTCTTTAGATTTGCCAGATTACTACAGACGGTACGTAGACGATACAATTACCGTAATATCTTGTGAATCAGTCGCTCATGTTTTCCTTGGTGAATTAAACAGCATTCATCCGTCTCTACATTTCACCATGGAAATCGCGACCAATGGTAAACTACCTTTCCTTGGAATGCTTCTTGATAAGAATGGTCCTCGGATATCAACCTGTGTCTACCGAAGGCTTAGTACTACACTACCATAGTCACGTGGACCATCGTTATAAGACTGGCCTGCTTACGACCATGCTTAACAGGGCCTATCGGTTGTCCTCAAGTTGGCAATTATTCTCTGATGAGAGCGAAAAGCTCAAAAATATTTTCAAACGCCTTAAATACCCGGAAGACTTAATTAACAGATCTGTTAAGAATTTTGTCGACTATGTTCAATCGGATGCCCAGAAACCACCACAAGCGCAATACCAAGGAAAAACCGTCCGCATTGTATTACCGTACAAAGATCAGAAGTCAGCTAACGTGCTGCGGAGACGACTCAAAGATCTGAGCGTTAAAATTGGTAACACCATCGAGATTGTTCCTGTGTTTATTAATCGTAAGATTGAAAGTCATCTCAAACACCGCGAAAACAAGCCAAATGTTGTAAATAACCAATGTGTTGTTTATTATTTTAAATGTGGTCTATGCGATGTGGACTACATTACATCAGCGTATAGAGGAACACAAATCCCTATCATCTTCGGTTGGTCGACACATGAAGACGAAATACGATCTGCACAAACCTGAACTTAAAGCACATTTTACGATCCTAAAGAAATGCAAATCGAAATTTGACTGTCTCGTTCACGAGATGCTTTTGATACGTGAGCGTCAACCATCACGAAATAAGCAGTCAGATTCCATTCGTGCTAAAGTTTTTGTTTGACCTTCGCCTTTTGTATTCTAGCAAAAATTGTAAATATCTTAGTGTCAACTATCGTTTAATTTCCATTTATGCATAAGTCTTTGTTTTGACTAACGCCCGTTATATTTAAATTGCGAATTTTCCAGTACAGTTTAACCTTGATAATGGGGTCATGTCTGACTCCGAAACGTCGGATAGTGTTGTTACTTTTTATTCTTAAAACGTTTCTTCAGTCTGTCTACTGTGTGATGGCTCAATGTGTATTGTGAGGTTTTATTTTGTCTTAATATTGTTTCTAGTAAGTTTAGTGCCATGTACGCGATTACACTGCACGCCTCGATTGGCATCGCTATACGCGTGTAGTGTTCATTGTAAAATTTATCTGTAATTTTTTGCAAATGAACTTGAAACTTGAACTTGAACTCGATTTCGAGCAAACATTTTCTCCAACATACAACAAATGTTGAAGCGTGTAGCCGCCCTTTCAACAATGTTGTATTGCCAAGAGTAAAGTGACGTGTTTCAAACAATGCGCTTTTTAACACACCATGATCAAAAACCAGGAATAGAATGAAGAGTGACAACAAAGAGTTTCGCGAAAGACAGCTAAATTCAAAGGAAAAATAATGGCACGATTTGTTCGAATACATCGAAATTTTGTTTGATATCACGATTAAAGACCATTTCGAGGCTCCTAAACATGATGACAGTGCGTTAAAGCACATTTCAGACAGTCTAATATATCTGCTACTATTTTTAGAAAATACGTCTTTCCAATGAAAAGCTTCCTTGTAAGGAGACACGTAGACAGATACTAAGAGAAAGTTTGCTAAAAGCAATATCGAAAATTTGAGTAAAAAAGAATTGAGTGAGAGATTTTTTGAAACCAGAAAGGAATAAAAGCATTTTACCGCCCTTGGTGAGTAATAGGAAGATTGCGTGACGAGCCAATAGCGCGGCTTGACGAATTACGAAATTCATTTCGATGCTATACTCCAGGTTAAGATAGGACTCACAAATGGCCAGTACAGAATAAAACGGGGCTGCATTGTTCAAGACTTGTGCTGTTTGTATTCACAGATCTTCTCTTGGCATGGTTTTGAAGAATCTGAACCGTGACGATGAAATGATTGCCAAGGGGGTTTTCCCTAATACAATGAGGTCAGCACCTTGAATTAGGGAACTACTCTGAGAATATAAATTGAAGGTGGTTGGCCAACTGTTTGTCATTTTCTGAGTTCTTCGACTGCCGTACGTACACAGTCTCTGTAAAGGAAGGCTTCCTTGATTGTGGAAAGGTAGGTTGGAATTGCTTTGCTACAAAAACAACGCTTCATCTGAAAGTTACATTCATGACGCGGTCGACCCGCGAAATTCCGAAATTTATCGGCTTCTGTAAGAAACAGGCGTTCAACCGTTTCAGAGTTTATTCGGAGCAACTTACCACATCATAGACTCCACGAAGCCTGACTTGCATAATTTTGAGAACCTGGGTTGTGCAATCACTAGCTCATTAGCTAATCAACAATATAACAAAACCCATGCAGTACCTACAATAGTTAGATATTAATAACAAGTCACGCAACTTGTCACAGCTTCCTCTCGGAGTCTACTCGGCTCCCACGGTCTCTTTTTTCCTCGAAAATCCGTGGGAAAGAACGCAAAACAAGTAAGCGTCCGAGCATGACTATGAGCGTCTCTGCCGCTCGCATGTCGCGCTCACAGTCACGCTCGCACGCTCACTTGCTTTGGGTTGTCCCTCACGGATTTTGGAGGAAAAGAGAGACTGCTCGCAGTCAAGGTTCGCACCAGCTGACCGCGTATTTACCGATTCAGTCAAAATGTCTATTTACGTACGAGTTGATAATTCTTCACCAGCGTGTGGTTTGGGACAGAACTATTTTTTAGCCAAGATTCCCTTTAAGTACTGTGTATAATAAAACGTTTACTTTGTTTAAAGATGGCAGCCAACAGACCCATTAGCAAAAAGATGGTCACCGTAGGTGACAGTTCCTGTGGAAAAACCTGCCTTTACACTACGTTCGCCAGAGATCGATTCCCTGTAGAGTACGTACCAAGAGTTTTTGAGAGTTATCTTGTTGGTATCAGAGTTGATGACAAGACAGTAGAGCTAGGATTCTGGGATACGGTGGGAGACGCAGAATATGACAGGGTACGACCTCTTTCCTATCTTTACACTGATGTTATTCTGATGTGCTTCTCCTTTGATAGTCCTGAGAGTTTAGCTAAAGTTCTTGAAAAATGGACTCCTGAAGTTAGGCATTTCTGCCCAGATGTACCAATTATATTGGTCGGTAACAAGAAAGATCTGAAAAATGACGAAAGCACAAAGAGAGAGTTATCCAAGATGAAACAAGAGCCCGTTAAAAGTGAAGAAGGATCTTTAATGTGTGAAAGAATCAAGGCCTATGCTTACCTGGAATGTTCTGCTAAAACAAAAGAGGGAGTTAGAGATGTATTTACAACAGCTGCGAGAGCTGCACTGATGACGAAAGGAAGGCGAAATAAACGAAAATGTTGCTTAGTGTAAAATTAGCCGGTAGAACTTTTGAACATGTCTTAGGAAACTTCCCGTGACTGGAAATGCCGTTTGACGTATTAAAGTGGAAAACTAATCTAATAAATACAACCCTTATAGAAGTAGGATGGGGTTACTCCTCTGTGTATATAAAGCTGCACAGATCTGTTTATTTTAAAGGGTATGAACATTACATATTTTCTTCCCGTGATTGACATGTTTTGGTCTGAAACAATACCCTAATAACCCATTCATATCTTCCTATAAACCACAAGGGATTCATCAGCAGTCGAGGGATAACTCAGTCTATCGTCCGCCATGAATAGATTCTTTTAGCTCTTCAAATTCTTCAAAGTTTAAATTCATTTACGGGTGGCTTGTACAACACATTTCTTCGGCTATTTCAATGTCCTCTCTTGACGTATCCGTTTTGCAATCCAGGGTGTTTTGTGATTGAGGGAGAAAGAACAGGACATCTGGATGACCTGGTGGCGATTCCGCGCTGTTTGTGGACGGGCGAATTTTATGCAAATTCGAGTGTGAACAGTGAATCCAATACATTCATTATAAAATTACAAATGGTTACAAAAACAGGTTGTGTGGGCTCCCTGTGGTGAACCAAAACCTGAGAAAGTCAACGTGAAGTAGATTGCTGTCGTCAAATCGGCCTGAATCTCTCAATTCTTTAAAAAAACTTAATCCACCAGTCGGTGTCTGATTTACCCAAAAATGCCACATTTCATCAATTCTGTGATGTGAAACCGAACGACCGTACATGAAACTGTTCATTCCACTGAAAGCATCACAAGAGTTACGACGAAGGAAACTCTGAATGGCTACCTCGTAAAATAGTTGGCACTCCTCCGATCAGCCGTATACAAGATAGATAATAGCTTGCTATTACCCTTGGGTCATTGTTAGTTTGGCCAACCTTAAGCCAGAGAACACGACGACTATAACCATCAATAGCACCATGAATGGCAAATCCAAAGGGTTTTGGTTTGTCGTAGCCATCCCGGTGCCACATGTAGTTTGGGCCCTGAACAGAATATTATCGTCTCCGAAATACCCGTCTTGAACGCGAAAAAACACCCTCTGGGTCGAGGTATTTCCTGATGACTCGTACTGTTTCCCTTTCCTACCATGCAGTGACCTGTTATTTAAGCAAGGACTTTTTCCGTGTATCCATAGCCTCATCTAAACACGAGGGGGAGTTGGGAGAATTCGAGACAGTATACTTGTACGCAGTCGAGGGTTTGCATAACTGTCGAGAATTCTCCCAACTCCCCCGAGTGTTTAGATGAGGCTATGGAAACACGGAAAAAAGTCCTCTATTGCTTTTATAAAATATTTCTCAAGGATAATTCGACAAATGAAGAAAAATGCTAGTTTTTTGACTTCCAGATTGAAACAGATTTTCTTAATACACTCATATTTCCAACCAGCCAATCAAAACTCGCGTCTGACTACATAACCAATCAAAACTCGTGTGATGTCACAGCCGTGTTTCCATACTCTCATCTAAACACAGCTATTGACCAATGACAGTGCACGTACTATCCTAATTATTTTATAAAAGCCTTTGGTGCATTTGACGATATCCAATTGAATTGCCACTACCAGAGATTTCGCTTTCGATATCACTTTTGACATCAAGAAAACAGGTAAATCTCTTCCTTCGACAAAGACCTTTGGACCTAAGCACTTTCTTGAGTTGTCGTAGACTGATACAAAAATCATGAAAACGAGCCAGAAAAGACAAAATCTCCGTATAGGCCAGGCCAAGACCGAAATACGTAGCCATGAGATCAGTCTCGGTTGTCCGGCGATTCGAGAGCAGATGGAAAGTAATCCGGTTAGAGACCTTGGCACGAGGACGGATGGAGGATAAGGAAAGAAGCAATTCAAGCTCGTTCCCAGGGTCTCTCATCTTCCCACCCCTCTCTCGCTCCAGTGGGCGGGAAGATGAGAGACCCTGGGAACGAGGTTGCAAGCAATTATAAATGTAGTTGTTAAACCTGCCATTTGGGTGTTACCTGTTTTGTGAACACTGATGATATTCAATCTTAACGCATTGAGTCCTAAGCACTTGACAACAGGAGTCCAACGAAGCATTGTCTCAACAGCAGGAAACCGAAAGGGAAAAAACAGAAAAAAAAACGCGAATTGCAAAATATTTGCGAATAGTTAAAATTCCAAGCCGCCGTAGTTTCATCCTCTTGCAGCGAAAAAAGAGAGAGACGACTAGCAAAAAGAAAGGGAGCAGCAGGAAATAATTGGGAGCGACAGAAAAAAGTGAGCGGCAAATAAAAAATTAAAGTGAGCGGCAGGAAAAAATGAGCGGCGAAAATAAAGTGTGCAGCAAAAAAAAAAGAACAGCGGAAAAAAATCAGCGGCGAAAAAAGTGAGCGGCAGAAAAAAAAATTGAGCGGCGGACTAAAAAGTAAAGAGCGGAGAAAAGAGACAGAACAAATACTTGTCCCTCACGAAAAAGAAGAGAAGCAATATGTCCCTTTAAAAGCACCGTAGTGCCACAGGTAGTTTTATGGGCGTTGTCTCTTCTGAAACAAACAACCCAGCAACGATAAACCATTTTTTCTGTAAAACGCATCCGCACTTTGCTTATTCCACTCTCATAAAATAATTAAATGACATAATTGGTCCGACTTTGCAAAAGGACGAACGTTTTTGCCCATCCACAATGAAATTTACCAAAAACCCCGTCAAAAGCAGCTTTAAGATCATTGGAGACTTGAAAATACGTGAAAACTCCCACCTCGTCCCCAGGGTCTTGCAACCAACCTGTTGGCTGGTCCTACCCTGGGAACAAAACGTTTTTGCTGGAAAAGTAGAAGAATCGTAAAAACTACTCTTCACGTTAACGTAATCCCAAGTCCCACTTTGACTGGTTTTTGGACGCTTCAATGTACTTAGGTAAATCATGTGGATAAAAATGACTACGATACCTTCACCTGTGATGCTCCACAGGTTCTCTATTACGATTAATTAGCTGGGTGTCGCTCCTCCAATTCACCCTTGACTGATCATTGCTTTCAGTTCGTGTTCATTTTTTTGGGGGCGGCGTGCAGGCCTCGAGTCTACCGATAGCAATACAAATATCCATACTCGAAGACCGACTACGTTCACCCATGTGATATAAAAAATAAGAACGCCCACTAATTTACAGAACTACAAAATTGACCCTTTGGAACAACATTGAGCATATCGCCAATCCCAACAATGTCTAAGAAGACACCAAAGCGCACTGTTTACACCTTCCGTGATCCTAAAATGGGCAAAGGCATCGCTTCGCTGAATCTGCAAGAAGAAAGAAAGGAAGGATAACCGCAGGAAGTTAAAAGAGACGAGAATTCAATAATTACTTGAACGATTTGTTTTTCCTTTTTCATCTACGGGTTCTAGATCATTTTACATTTTTTTTTTTCAAGAAACTCCACCTCTTCCCTTTACTTTTAAAGGGTTACAAATGGTTGAAAAGCGCCTGAATTGCTGGCAAAATGTTAGATTTTCCGTATCGCAACGAGGCATGATGGTGTAGTGATTAGCGCGCTGGACGTCCACCCACAGGGTCGCTTGCCTTTCGCTATATGTTGTTCCTCAAACAGGAACAGGTCGGCTCAAGATTGCCTCTCTTCACCCAGATATGTCACGGGTTACTGTTACTGTTACTGCTCCCTTAACGCCGCACGGCGCTGTTGGGGCCCAGCAGATGAAGCAGCCTCACGTACGTCCCACGCCAGCCGTCGCGGCAGCCGGCAGCCCTGGTAGCCTCAGCGAAGCTGAGGCCCGTCCACTCAGTAATGTTGTCACTCCACTTCTTCCTACGTCGTCCTCTGCTTCTGCCACCTCTGACTGTGCCCTGAAGCCACGTCTTGGCAAGGCTGTCACTACGTGTGGTGTGACCAAAACACTTCAATTTCCAGGTCTTCACAATCTCAAGAAGTTCTTGATGACGTCCAATTTTGGCAGTCAACATCGCTCTAACACTGTCATTAGATATTCTTTGCCTGTAATCGATTCCTAGCAGTTGTCGGAGACATCTCATCTCAAAAGAAGCTACCCTTTTCTCTAGGTAGGCGTCGAGGGTCCAGGATTCACAGGCATACAGAAAAACAGAAATGACCATTGATCGTAAAAGTCTTATTTTTGAAGATACAGAAATACATTTATCATCGCAAACAACTTTGAGTTTTGAAAGAGAACTTTGTGCTTTGGCCATTCTGGAGAGGATTTCAGATTTGGAACCATTATCAGTCACTAGAGCACCAAGATATATAAACTGATTCACATGTTGCAGAGAACTGCCATTGACTATAAGGTCATTTTGAACCTCGTTTGCATGGGTATTTGACATGATTTTTGTTTTCTCAGCACTTATTTCCATACCAAAAGCAGAACAGCTCTGATTAAGTCTTTTGATCAGCGAGGCCATCAATATCATCTGCGAAGCGCAAATTGCTGACAGTCCTGCCACCAATGCTAACTGTTGATTCATGGCCTTCAAGAGCATCTGTCATGATTCGTTCGAGAAAGATATTGAAGAGTGTTGGGGATAGTAGGCAGCCTTGACGAACCCCTACGGTGGTGCGAAACCATTCTTCAATTTCACCTTCCAGATAGACTGAACAAAAAGCCTGGTTGTAGAGTTCTACTGTCACGGGTACCGCCAATATACTGCTGAGCTAGGGTAACCTTGCGATGGACTAGCATCCCGTCCAGGGGGAAGAGCAACACTCCTGTAATGTACATGTGCATGGAAGGGTTAACTTTTTACAAACGATGGCCGTGTAGTACTTATATTTCAACAGAATTAACTGATTAGAGTGTAATGTGAAGTGCTAGTTTTGTACCCCAAATGAACCATGTGATCGTTAGCCCTGCTTATGGTCAGAGTTTTTCTCTGTCCTTGTGTGGACCCATTTCCATTAGTAGGGCTAACGCTCACATGGTTCATATGTGGTATAAAACTAGCACTTCACATTACACTTTAATCAGTTAAGTCTGTTGAAATATAAGTGCTACACGGCTAACGTTTGTCCCTTCCTTGTACTTGTACATGTTCATTGCCGTGACTTTAAGAGCTTCAGTTCACACGGTCTGCTCCCGTCCGACCTTGTAGCTCAGTCGGTAGAGCGGCGGTGATCTAACCCGAAGGTCGTGGGTTCAATTCCCACCCTGGTCAGAGTTTTTCTCTGTCCTTGTGTAGGCCCATTTCCATTAGTAGGGCTAACGCTCACATGGTTCATATGGGGTACAAAACTAGCAGTAGCACTTCACATTGCACTGTGCTTTAATCTCAGGTAAACCCAGGTTCACTGTGTGTGCCACATAAGTAAATAAGGAGAAGAGGGAAGTTTAGGTCTGGAAATTTGCTAGAAAATGGAAATAAAAATTGATGAAACTTACCACGTGGTGAGCTGTTGTTGTCTTTAATACGTACATGGAGTTTCGGGAAAAATGGTCCCCGTTCACCTTCCTTCATAGTGTAGTGACAAGGTAGGAGACGGAAGATTTTTTTTCGCGAAAATCGAATCCAGTCGCTAAATAAACAAGCCAGGCTCGTGGAACATGAATTTCTCTAAACCATGAATCTACTGAAGCATCTCCAGGTAGCAACACGAAGCCACCAGGCTCCGTAGAACTTGTAAGTTAACCTGCTAAAATGGCGGCCAGAAACCGTTGTCCTCGCAGTGTCCATTCAAAATGGCACTGAACTCGGGACGCCTGGTGACGAGTATAATAAGTCCCCCTGGAGGGAGGGGAGTCCGATAGCGAAAGAAATGCTCTTTTTCTCTCAAACGAGCACGGTGACCCCCGAATCTTTTTTCAGGTATTTGCTAAGAACAATCTAATAAAGAACATATTTGAAGAAGAAAAAAAGTTTGATAGTAGAACATGAATTTTTTTGGAAAACAGTTCCGTACTGGGTGTATTTTGGCCAAGGCGAGGACTTCAAGCTAACCACGGAACTGTCCCAAAGAGTGCACTATTCCCACAACCAAGCAATCAAAAACGGCGCAGATGAAGCAATACTGCTTATGTGAATAAAAGAAACTTTATTTTCAAAATAAAATTTTGTATCTTTCAAGTAACGACGACTTAATTCTGTATGAAGGTGATTCGAATTTTTAAAGCGCAAACAGTAAAAATACCCCGCTTTAAGAGCTTGCTGACGTGTAAACAAGCACGGGGACCCCATTTTTTTATTGCATTTTTTAATGTTCATATCATGAATGTTAATTATGAAAAGTTTCCAAAAAAAGTTTGATAGAAGAAGAATTTCTGGGGAATTACCTTAATTCGTCATGTTGTTCGATACTATTCCAGTTCAAATACGAATATTTTAAACAAATATAGACATAACATACTACGATAAAATTATGAAATGATAAGTGGAGAACGCATTCAAATCAGGACCTAAAAGGTTTATCGACGGATGGCTTTTGACGAAGAAGATTCTGAAAGGCTTTCTGAGATTTTCGAATTTTTGTAATTTCGTTACACGAAATTATGCTTTAAGCACGCAACGTTTTTGTCAAAACGGACGGCGACCGGAATCAGTGCCGTCACACGTCACAGACGTCAAGTCACAAACCTCAAAGCAGGCTATTTGGCGTCAGTGACGGCCGCAGAAATCTTTTATTATTTGTTTTCTCTTAACCGCGTTTGATCTAACCCTTTCTCCATAGAAAGTGGAATTCCCAGAAACATCCCAAAACCATGAATCCATCAACCTTCATTGGATCTGTCAAGTTTTTCCAGGGCAGTTAGTATCCGATTCAATGGGTTATGAATTTTCCGCCCCCGCGTATGTACAGTGGTTTTTCTTTCAAAAGTTAAAATCACTCATGCATATCCGAAGGTGAAAAGTAAAACATGCATAAAATGAGCAAGCAGACGTAAAATGCTAAGACTTGCATGTTGAATCACAGGTAACCCAGGCTCACTGTGTGTAGGTAAATATAGAGAACATATGAGGCGAAGTTTAGGTCTGAAAATTTGCTAGAAAATGGAAATAAAAATCGATAAAACTTACCATGTGGAGAGCTGTTGTTTTCTTTAATACATACACGAAGTTTCGGGAAAAATGGTCCCCGTTCACCTTCCTTCATAGTATAGTGACAAGGTAGGAGACGGAAGCCAGCTTATGGACTCCGATCGACCCAAAACAAGCACGATTTTTTTCCGCGAAAATCGAATCCAGTCGCTAAATAAACACGCCAGGCTCGTGGAACATGAATTTCTCTAAACCATGAATCCACCGAAGCATCTCCAGGTAGCAACGCGAAGCTACCAGACTCCGTAAAACTTGTAAGTTAACCTGCTAAAATGGCGGCCAGAAAGCGTTGTACTCGCGAAGTGTCCAATTCAAAACGCCTGGTGACGAGTATAATAAGTCCCCCTGGAGGGAGGGGAGTCCCAGATTGCTCAGTGAGTTTTGTTTTTAGCAATGTGGGACTCCCCTTCCTCCAGAACTTATTAAACTCGTCACCAGGCGTCTAGAGCTCAGTGCCATTTTGAATTGGACATTTCGCGAGTACAACGCTTTCTGGCCGCCATTTCAGCAGGTTAACTTACAAGTTTTACGGAGTCTGGTAGCTTCGCGTTGCTACCTGGAGATGCTTCAGTGGATTCATGGTTTAGAGAAATTCATGTTCCACGAGCCTGGCGTGTTTATTTAGCGACTGGATTCGATTTTCGCGAAAAAAATCGTGCTTGTTTTGGGTCGATCGGAGTCCATAAGCTGGCTTCCGTCACCTACCTTGTCACTATATTATGAAGTAAGGTGAACGGGGACCATTTTCCCCGAAACGTCGCGTACGTATTAAAGACAACAACAGCTCACCACATGGTAAGTTTTATTGATTTTTATTTCCATTTTCCAGCAAATTTTCAGACCTAAACTTCGCCTTATATGTTCTCTACAGAGTGAGCCTGGGTTACCTGTGGTTGAATGATGAATGAGCTGTAGCGCTTTCGAGAGTAATGTCGCAAAGCGAAACTCGACTGTAGAATTGTGAAACTCGAATGTAGAATTATGAAAATCGAATGTAGAATTGTGAATTCGCATGTCGAAATGAGAAACTCGAATGTCGAATCGCTAAAGACCAACGATGAAATGTGAAATAAACATAAAACACGAAAGTTGAATTTTGGCGAGATATAACGCCATAGTCCCAAGCTGCATGTGGGGCGACTTCCGCCGCGAGGAGACTAAGAGCCTTTAATATAAAACGCAGCGTGACATGATAAGAGATATACGTTAAGAAATCGGTGGTCCCGTTAAAGCGAACAATCATGTCTTTGGATACAGTCGTTAAAGACTTTTGGCAATTAACCGGCAGATGCACTATAAAGGAGAGATGCAAAGCCATTTTTCACCAAGAACTCTTGAGCGATGTAAAGTTTATCGTTGGAAACCCTGAAGGCGAATGCGAGAGGAAGAGTATTCCATGTCACAAGTTCGTGTTGGCTATGAGCAGTCCAGTGTTTTTTGCGATGTTCTATGGTGATCTGGCTGAGACGAAAGATTCTGTAGAGATCTCAGATTGCGAGTACGAGAGCTTATTGGAGGTGCTCCGATTTATATACAGCGACGAGTTGAACTTAAATCCGGACAATGTTATGCAGGTCTTGTATTTGTCGAAGAAATATATGCTGCCTTACTTGGCTGACAAGTGCTCGGCATTCCTGGAGAAAAATTTGGATGAGTCAAACGTGTTTTACGTCTTACATGAGGCACAAAAATACGAAGAGAAACCACTGCTGGATCACTGCTGGAAGGTGATCGAGAAGGACGCGAAGAGAGCTTTGAAATCCGAAGGTTTCGTGGAGATCGAAAGAACAGTGCTTGAGGAATTAGTTCAAAACGAATCTTTGAACATCAAGGAGGTAGAATTATTCAAAGCTGTCGATTGCTGGGCGGTGAACGAGTGTTGTAAGCAAGGTATTGAAGCAGAGGGCCCTGTCAAAAGAAGAGTTTTGGGTGAACAGGTTGTAAAAGCGATTCGTTTCCCTTCTATGGAACAAATGGAGTTTGCAGATGTCGTTCTCGATTCTGGTGTACTGACCCAAGGAGAGACTTATGACCTAATGAAGTATTTCAGTTCTGTACTCAAAACACCTGTGGGGTTTCCTGAAGCAAAAAGGCCTGGATTCGCAAAGAGCATCACAAGGTTTAAATCACACAAGAGCGGTTGGTGTTACACAAAAGGCGCCTTAAATGCTATTGTTGTTTTTGTTTCCAAGGACGTTAAACTCCATGGCGTGCGTCTCTTTGGAAGTGACGGCGGCCAATATTCTGTGACCCTGACGATTGTGAAGACCAACGGCAACACTATTGGCACTCAAAGGGGTACTTTCTTGTCTAAACTCGTTCAGAATGAAGTGGGGCAATATGAAGGCTTTGAAATTGTGCTCGCAACTCCGGTTACTTTAAGAGCAGGTGAACATTACTGCTTTAAGGCTGAGATCTTAGGTCCGCCTTCTCGGTACGGAGAGAATGGCCAAACCTCTGTAGACCAGTTTGGGGTCAGATTCAATTTCTTGTCGACCAGTGAATTCCTGTATTATTGGAATTTGAGAAATGATAGCAGTACTATCAAGGGACAGTTCTCGGAGTTCCTTTTTTTTGTGGAATGACCTGCTGCAGCGTGATATCAAACAATGAATCACTACGGGATGGTATTCACGAGGAAAAAGGGGGAACTCGGCGTACAAATTCTTCGCAAGAAATTTATCGTCAGTAAATTCGATCGGAATGGGAATAGTACTTTCTGTGAAGACATCAATCGTTGGTTGTTAAGTAATTATGTAAATAGTAATTTCCTGCCGGATAATTCACTATCCAAACGATATTTAACGGGTTCGCGTAGGAAATGCGATGGCAAATTGGCAACGAGGTGCGTAGCTACAACCAAGCTAATATCCGACAAGCGCGAACGGAATAATTATTTCACTGAATTTCAACTCTGAACTTTATAAATTTTACTCCACAAAACCACAAAACGAGTAGTGCAGTTTCCACGGTATGTGAGCTGCAAAACCTTGCATGATCGAGTAAAGTCTGAACGCCAGAAACGCAATATCTAAGAGGTATAATTTTAATAAAAAGCGCTATCAACGCTCATAGAGTAGCACAATGGATAGTGAGTAAGTTATCCAGTAGGTGGCGCTTTCAGTGAAA
>NC_090871.1:17669686-17692186 GCF_036669935.1 Montipora foliosa
AGCGCGCGCATTTGAAAGTGCCGGGTTGCTCGTTGGTTTTGAGCGCGCTTCTAACTAAAAAGTTGCCTACGTTTTTGTCGCGTTTGAATGAAATAAGTGGAGGCTGCGAAAAGATTCTACCAGTCTAGGGATCATTTTGGAGTAATTTAAAATTACTAAGAATGATGCTTTTGACTGCGTGATTATGAGGATGGAAGGTGAGGGTGAATGGAATTCTGTCATTCTTATCTTTCTGTGACGTTTGTAGTGACGACTGTCGATCAAATTGTTGGGCGCGATGATGGCCCGCTTTGACCACAGAGACAGGATAGCCACGTTTTTCGAAGAACTGGCACATCTCCTCTGATTTGCTGGAAAAATCGGAGTCATCACTACATAGACGTCGAAGTCTAAGAAATTGAGAATAAGGAATGGAGTTCTTGACATGTGATGGATGTGACGATGAATACAACAAATAACTGTGTGAATCAGTAGGTTTGTAGAGCACACTAGTACATAGTACGTTGCCTCTAATAGAAACTTTGATATCTAGGAAAGCCAATGAAGTTTCCGAAATTTCCCAGGTATATTTAAGAGCCGGATGAAAAGAGTTGACGGAGGTTATAAATTGATCGAGTTCCTCTCTGCTGGATGAAATAGCGCCGATGCAGTCGTCGATGTAGCGGCCGTAGAGTTCAGGTTTGGGGCCGTTGTACTGATTAAAAAATTGGTGTTCAACATATCCTACAAAAAGATTGGCATGGCTAGGTCCCATTCTTGTGCCCATCGCTACACCATTAATTTGTTTGTAATAGTTGCCGGCGAATGAAAAACAGTTAAGCGTTAAAACTAGTTCGGCAAGGCGGAGGAGCGTTTCCGAGCTAGGTTCTTTGACAGTGCGTTGATCGAAAAAGTGTTTAAGTGCTTGAAGACCTTCGCTGTTAGGAATGACTGTGTATAGAGATGTAATGTCCATGGTGAAAATAAGTTTGTCTTGGCCGGAGAAATTGAAATCGCGGAAAATTTGTAGTGCGTGTGTACTGTCTTTAATGTATGATGGCAAAGATTTGACGATAGGCGTCATAATCCTGTCTAAGTAGCTAGAAATGAGTTCGGTGGGGCAACTACAGGCAGAAACGATAGGTCGACCTGGGCTGTTGGGTTTGTGAATTTTAGGCAAGAAGTAAATGCACGAAGTTCTAGGGGTGTTGATGATGAGATTAGTGGCAGTGTCCAGTAATTCTTGATTAACTATAAGATTTTGAATGGTGTCTTTGACAAGTTTTTGATTGTTGGAAGTGAGATCTTTAGGGATTTTGGCATAAAACGAGGTATCCGAAAGTTGCCGCAAAGCTTCTTTTTGGTAAAGGTCGGACCGCCAAACAACTACCGCGCCGCCTTTGTCGGCCGATTTGACAACTATGTCGTTGCGTTTACTAAGATTTTTAAGCGCCGCCCACTCTTCCGAGGAAAGGTTGGAAAATTTAGTGTTGCGATTGAATTTAAGTTTGTGAATGTCGTGACGGCATTTTTTGGTGAAAAAATCTAAAGAGGCAAATTGTCCCTCTGGGGGAGTCCATTTGGATTTGCGACCTAGAAGTGTTTGAAAAATATCTTTATTAGAAGTGTCCGAATCATCCTCTTTGTCGTGAAAAAAGGCTTTTAACTGAACGCGGCGAAGGAATTTTTCAACATTTTGCTTAATAGAAAATTCGTTGGTGCGTTTGGTAATAGGGACAAAATTTAGGCCCTTACTGAGAACAGATTTCTCTGAGTCAGTAAGCGGAAGATTTTCTGGAATTGTAATAACGGTATTGTGGCTATGCAATGTAGTGTCGTCGGTAATTTGCGGACCTATTAATTGTTGAAGTTTAAGAGTCTTGGTTTGGTGTAAATGGTCAAACAGTCCAGAATTAAGTTGTCGGATTTTAGCGCGAATCGATTGTACTAAAATTGCTGGACAGATTTTGGAAAGTTCGGAGCGGCAATGAAGAATTTTTTTGTCAAGTGCGATTCGTTTTTGGCACATAGCTCTAATTGTGATCCTCATAATATTACGTGAAAAAGAATTTTGCGCACATCGAATTTGGTGAAGATACTGATTAGAGTGAGAGAATGTAGACGCATGAAAGTTCGAGCGAAAACCTTTAGGAATGACTTTAGAATTGAGGCAACGGCCGATGAAGTTGATGTGACTACAAAACCTAGTTTTGGCGAAAATGAGAGTGGCTAAACGGAAAGCTAAGTTTTTGCTAAGTGTGGGAAAAGGAAAAAGATAACTTACGATTTCCTGGCGTAGCTCCTTGGTGAGTTTCTTCAAGCTTGGCATCGTAGTCTTGGGTCTCCTGTTAGAAATCTGTGGATTAAAAAATACTAGAACACAAGGTTAGTGGTCGCAGAGGTTGAATACAAATGATTGAAGGGGTAGTTTCTAAAGAAACTGTGGTGCTGCGTCGGTGGGGAAGTAGTATACAAAAATTTGGTTTATCAACGGAGTTGATAATGTAAATTGACCACCGTACAGAGATTCTAAAAGCTGACGTTTCGAGCGTTAGCCCTTCGTCAGAGCGAATCGAGGGATTATGGGTTACGTGTAGTTTTTATAGTAGAGTAGGAGCTACGCTATTGGTGGTAACATGGCAACGTGAAAAGTAGGAATATATTAGTTAAATGAAAAGCGTTCGTTAATATCGTGAGGATTAAGGGTGCCGATTTGAAAGATGAATTTTTGTTCCAGATTCTTGCGGCTTTCCGTCGTACCTAGATAAAGGGAAAGGCCACAGATAGCCATGTGCTTTTTGGAGTGGTTAGGCAGATTAAAATGGCGAGCGACTGGCTTAGATGCATCCTTGTCATTCTTCTCAACATCGCGAAGGTGTTCGCGGAATCGGTCACCTAGTCGTCTACCTGTCTCACCAATGTATAATTTATTGCATAACGTACAGGTTATGCAATAAATGACATTTGCGGAGGTACATGTGGAACGATCGGTGATCTTAACAGATCGCTTAGGTCCCGATATCTTGCTAGTGTTAACAATGAAAAGACAAGTTTTACATCGTGAGCGCGCGCATTTGAAAGTGCCGGGTTCCTCGTTGGTTTTGAGCGCGCTTCTAACTAAAAAGTTGCCTACGTTTTTGTCGCGTTTGAATGAAATAAGTGGAGGCTGCGAAAAGATTCTACCAGTCTCGGGATCATTTTGGAGTAATTTAAAATTACTAAGAATGATGCCTTTGACTGCGTGATTATGAGGATGGAAAGTAAGGGTGAATGGAATTCTGTCATTCTTATCTTTCTGTGACGTATGTAGTGACGACTGTCGATCAAATTGTTGGGCGCGATGATGGCCCGCTTTGACCACAGAGACAGGATAGCCTTTGCCTTTGCCTCAGATCCTTTGCTTTGAAGGCAGCCACTGGTCGCATAAGACAAAATCATCCTCTCTCCCCGGCGGGGAATCGAACCCCGGTCTCCCGCGTGACAGGCGGGGATACTATCCACTATACTACCGAGGAAAAACACGGTGTTTAGTCAAGGCTTGAAGGGCGTGTTAAGTTTGACACACGAATCGCGAACTTGCGCCGAAGAATACTCATGATGGAACCACGGAACCGCCATGTTTGACACACTGGATGGCAATGTGTGAGGGATGGAGTCGGTCATTTCTGCACTTAATTTACGCAAGCTAAGTGTTTTTTTGAATCTTTGTTCCTTCTAGTAGCGTTTCTTCTCTGCCGGAATCAAAATTGAAACGTTGGATTCCTTGAAACTTGAACCTCCTTGAAGTAACTGAATGGGCTTCGGCGTCTTGGAAAAAAAACTATCACTTGCCTAGTTTAAGTCCCAATAGATGGAAGTGGTGAGGGAATTCTGTGCACATTCTTCACTTGGAGCCAAATTGACGTTTTTGTGAAGGCTGAATAACGGAGAAACAGAACAAGAAAGTGAATGACCGGAGGAACTGAACAACTGAACTTAATTTTTGCCGAAAATAGGGCATGCAATTTCTTGCAGGGTCAGTGTTTCGTGCGGCTATCCTTCAAGCCCAGGTGTAAGAAAGTGTGCTTTTAATTCTTTGTTCCTTCTAGTAGCGTTTCTTCTCTGCCGGAATCAAAATTGAAACGTCGTTGAAACGACGCGCATGAATTACTAGCAGACGTGTCATTGCGATCTTTAACGATCCTTTAACTAAGAGACGTTGTAATGGGAAATTAGCTCAAATGGTAGAGCGCCCGCTTAGCATGCGGGAGGTACCGGGATCAATGCCCGGATTCTCCACGTGCGATCAAATTTGGCCAATGTTCCGAGCTCAAACAATCTCAAGCTGACTTTTTCTTGCGCTTGGCACAACCATGCTGGTCTTGTGAATAACATAGTTGGTCAGAGCGCTTGTTTTGTGAAAAGGAAGTCATGGCCTCAAGTCCAATTGGCGCCTAAGTATTAGTTTCTGACACATCTTCCCGTGTGGCACGGTGACAAACCACCTGTTTTCCGTGTCATGACATTTGTTTTTGAAGTAACTGAACGGGCTTTGGCGTCTTGGAGCTAAAAATCACTTGCCTAGTTTGAGTCCCAATAGATGGAAGTGGTGAGAGAATTCTGTGCACATTCTTGACTTGCAGCCAAATTGACGTTTTTTTGAAGGCTGAATGACGGTAGAACTGAACAAGACTGGCAGAAGATCTTCTTGAAAAATATGCGTAAGACCTTCATTAATTTTTGCCGAAAATAGGGCATGCAATTTCTTGCAGGGTCAGTGTTTCGTGCGTCTATCCTTCAAGCACAGGTGTAAGAAAGTGCTTGGAAGTGAGAAGTAAAAACTTGTGAGCCTTTCTTCGTCGTCGAGAAGAAGTGTTTAAACAGAAGGAGATCAAAGTTTTGGGTAAACCAACGATGGGTCTCTGCCAATATCATATATACCCACAGTTGGAATTGTCAGCTTCTTATGGCAAACACATTCAACGAGTTGGCTGAAGGCCATTTTGCAAAGACTGAAAGATCCGAATACTGCCAGCTAGGCGTGATTGGTAAAATCTAGCTTGCGAGGGCCTGTCCGGGAGTTGAACCCGGGACCTCTCGCACCCTAAGCGAGAATCATGCCACTAGACCAACAGGCCGAAAACACTTCTGTAGTGGATGGACAGGGACGCAATTTACTGTCACACGGCATGAGAAAGAAAAGAAATAACTGAGTGCTTTGGTCCATGTGAGGCTCGAACTCACGACCTTGGCGTTATCAGCACCACGCTCTGCCAACTGAGCTAATGGACCAGGTGGAATCAACAAATGGTGTGGTTGTGATTTCAAAACGCGTCCAACACAATACAAGGTAACTTTCCTTTAAGTTTTGACTAAATCTTCCGTGGTCGATACAAATCATTGGTTTGATAAATTTCACGTACAGAGATATTAACTGTTTATAAAGAATTCTTTTGATTTTTAAATATTGCCAAGTCCTGAAACAAAGAACCGTTGTGTCGACTGGCAATAGATGATCTCTTGGTGGCACATCAATGACAATAGGTGACGTAACTGTGAGTATAGGCCATTTCCGAGTTTATGTCTGCCTCCTCTTTAAAGAGAGTCTAAGGGCGAAGTTTTTCTTATAAAAATTAGTTTTCATTCATATGTAAAGTGGAACAAATTGAAATCACAAAAAATTTTGCACTTAGACTCGCTTTAAAGAGGAGGCGGATATGAACTCGGAAATGGCCTATTGTAAGGTCTATTGCCAGATAATGGTGGATTGTTATCCAGTGGGTTGTGTGGAGACTGGATATGCTTGATATGCATGGAGGAGGCGGATATGAACTCGGAAATGGCCTATTGTAAGGTCTATTGCCAGATAATGGTGGATTGTTATCCAGTGGTTTGTGTGGAGACTGGATATGCTGGATATGCTGTGGCTTTGGCTAACTTCCTCACCAGGTCATTTTCTCTGTCTTCGTAATGTTTGAGAAAGCAGCCTTGCACGTTTCAGATCCTTTGCTTTGAAGGCAGCCACTGGTCGCATAAGACAAAATCATCCTCTCTCCCCGGCGGGGAATCGAACCCAAGTCTCCCGCGTGACAGGCGGGGATACTATCCACTATACTACCGAGGAAAAACACGGTGTTTAGCCAAGGCTTGAAGGGCGTGTTAAGTTTGACACACGAATCGCGAACTTGCGCCGAAGAATACTCATGATGGAACCGCGGAACCGCCATGTTTGGCACACTGGATGGCAATGTGTGAGGGATGGAGTCGGTCATTTCTGCACTTAATTTACGCAAGCTAAGTGCTTTTTTTGAATCTTTGTTCCTTCTAGTAGCGTTTCTTCTCTGCCGGAATCAAAATTGAAACGTTGGATTCCTTGAAACTTGAACCTCCTTGAAGTAACTGAATGGGCTTCGGCGTCTTGGAAAAAAAACTATCACTTGCTTAGGTTGAGTCCCAATAGATGGAAGTGGTGAGGGAATTCTGTGCACATTCTTCACTTGGAGCCAAATTGACGTTTTTCTGAAGGCTGAATGACGAAGGAACTGAACAAGACATGTAAGAGATCTTCTTGAAAAATATGCTTAAGACCTTCAATAATTTTTGCCGAAAATAGGGCACGCAATTTCTTGCAGGGTCAGTGTTTCGTGCGGCTATCCTTCAAGCCCAGGTGTAAGAAAGTGTGCTTTTAATTCTTTGTTCCTTCTAGTAGCGTTTCTCCTCTGCCGGAATCAAAATTGAAACGTCGTTGAAACGACGCGCATGAATTACTAGCAGACGTGTCATTGCGATCTTTAACGATCTTTTAACTAAGAGACGTTGTAATGGGCAATTAGCTCAAATGGTAGAGCGCCCGCTTAGCATGCGGGAGGTACCGGGATCAATGCCCGGATTCTCCACATGCGATCAAATTTGGCCAATGTTCCGAGCTCAAACAATCTCAAGCTGACTTTTTCTTGCGCTTGGCACAACCATGCTGGTCTTGTGAATAACATAGTTGGTCAGAGCGCTTGTTTTGTGAAAAGGAAGTCATGGCCTCAAGTCCAATTGGCGCCTAAGTATTAGTTTCTGACACATCTTACCGTGTGGCACGGTGACAAACCACCTGTTTTCCGTGTCATGACATTTGTTTTTGAAGTAACTGAACGGGCTTCGGCGTCTTGGAGCTAAAAATCACTTGCCTAGTTTGAGTCCCAATAGATGGAAGTGGTGAGAGAATTCTGTGCACATTCTTGACTTGCAGCCAAATTGACGTTTTTTTGAAGGCTGAATGACGGAGGAACTGAACAAGACTGGCAGAAGATCTTCTTGAAAAATATGCGTAAGACCTTCATTAATTTTTGCCGAAAATAGGGCATGCAATTTCTTGCAGGGTCAGTGTTTCGTGCGTCTATCCTTCAAGCACAGGTGTAAGAAAGTGCTTGGAAGTGAGAAGTAAAAACTTGTGAGCCTTTCTTCGTCGTCGAGAAGAAGTGTTTAAACAGAAGGAGATCAAAGTTTTGGGTAAACCAACGATGGGTCTCTGCCAATATCATATATACCCACAGTTGGAATTGTCAGCTTCTTATGGCAAACACATTCAACGAGTTGGCTGAAGGCCATTTTGCAAAGACTGAAAGATCCGAATACTGCCAGCTAGGCGTGATTGGTAAAATCTAGCTTGCGAGGGCCTGTCCGGGAGTTGAACCCGGGACCTCTCGCACCCTAAGCGAGAATCATGCCACTAGACCAACAGGCCGAAAACACTTCTGTAGTGGATGGACAGGGACGCAATTTACTGTCACACGCCATGAGAAAGAAAAGAAATAACCGAGTGCTTTGGTCCATGTGAGGCTCGAACTCACGACCTTGGCGTTATCAGCACCACGCTCTGCCAACTGAGCTAATGGACCAGGTGGAATCAACAAATGGTGTGGTTGTGATTTCAAAACGCGTCCAACACAATACAAGGTAACTTTCCTGTAAGTTTTGATTAAATCTTCCGTGGTCGATACAAATCATTGGTTTGATAAATTTCACGTACAGAGATATTAACTGTTTATAAACAATTCTTTTGATTTTTAAATATTGCCAAGTCCTGAAACAAAGAACCGTTGTGTCGACTGGCAATAGATGATCTCTTGGTGGCACATCAATGACAATAGGTGACGTAACTGTGGGTATAGGCCATTTCCGAGTTTATGTCTGCCTCCTCTTTAAAGAGAGTCTAAGTGCGAAGTTTTTCTTATCAAAATTAGTTTTCATTCATATGTAAAGTGGAACAAATTGAAATCACAAAAAATTTTGCACTTAGACTCGCTTTAAAGAGGAGGCGGATATGAACTCGGAAATGGCCTATTGTAAGGTCTATTGCCAGATAATGGTGGATTGTTATCCAGTGGGTTGTGTGGAGACTGGATATGCTTGATATGCATGGAGGAGGCGGATATGAACTCGGAAATGGCCTATTGTAAGGTCTATTGCCAGATAATGGTGGATTGTTATCCAGTGGTTTGTGTGGAGACTGGATATGCTGGATATGCTGTGGCTTTGGCTAACTTCCTCACCAGGTCATTTTCTCTGTCTTCGTAATGTTTGAGAAAGCAGCCTTGCACGTTTCAGATCCTTTGCTTTGAAGGCAGCCACTGGTCGCATAAGACAAAATCATCCTCTCTCCCCGGCGGGGAATCGAACCCCGGTCTCCCGCGTGACAGGCGGGGATACTATCCACTATACTACCGAGGAAAAACACGGTGTTTAGCCAAGGCTTGAAAGGCGTGTTAAGTTTGACACACGAATCGCGAACTTGCGCCGAAGAATACTCATGATGGAACCACGGAACCGCCATGTTTGGCACACTGGATGGCAATGTGTGAGGGATGGAGTCGGTCATTTCTGCACTTAATTTACGCAAGCTAAGTGCTTTTTTTGAATCTTTGTTCCTTCTAGTAGCGTTTCTTCTCTGCCGGAATCAAAATTGAAACGTTGGATTCCTTGAAACTTGAACCTCCTTGAAGTAACTGAATGGGCTTCGGCGTCTTGGAAAAAAAACTATCACTTGCCTAGTTTGAGTCCCAATAGATGGAAGTGGTGAGGGAATTCTGTGCACATTCTTCACTTGGAGCCAAATTGACGTTTTTCTGAAGGCTGAATGACGAAGGAACTGAACAAGACCTGTAAGAGATCTTCTTGAAAAATATGCTTAAGACCTTCAATAATTTTTGCCGAAAATAGGGCATGCAATTTCTTGCAGGGTCAGTGTTTCGTGCGGCTATCCTTCAAGCCCAGGTGTAAGAAAGTGTGCTTTTAATTCTTTGTTCCTTCTAGTAGCGTTTCTTCTCTGCCGGAATCAAAATTGAAACGTCGTTGAAACGACGCGCATGAATTACTAGCAGACGTGTCATTGCGATCTTTAACGATCCTTTAACTAAGAGACGTTGTAATGGGGAATTAGCTCAAATGGTAGAGCGCCCGCTTAGCATGCGGGAGGTACCGGGATCAATGCCCGGATTCTCCACGTGCGATCAAATTTGGCCAATGTTCCGAGCTCAAACAATCTCAAGCTGACTTTTTCTTGCGCTTGGCACAACCATGCTGGTCTTGTGAATAACATAGTTGGTCAGAGCGCTTGTTTTGTGAAAAGGAAGTCATGGCCTCAAGTCCAATTGGCGCCTAAGTATTAGTTTCTGACACATCTTCCCGTGTGGCACGGTGACAAACCACCTGTTTTCCGTGTCATGACATTTGTTTTTGAAGTAACTGAACGGGCTTTGGCGTCTTGGAGCTAAAAATCACTTGCCTAGTTTGAGTCCCAATAGATGGAAGTGGTGAGGGAATTCTGTGCACATTCTTGACTTGCAGCCAAATTGACGTTTTTTTGAAGGCTGAATGACGGAGGAACTGAACAAGACTGGCAGAAGATCTTCTTGAAAAATATGCGTAAGACCTTCATTAATTTTTGCCGAAAATAGGGCATGCAATTTCTTGCAGGGTCAGTGTTTCGTGCGTCTATCCTTCAAGCACAGGTGTAAGAAAGTGCTTGGAAGTGAGAAGTAAAAACTTGTGAGCCTTTCTTCGTCGTCGAGAAGAAGTGTTTAAACAGAAGGAGATCAAAGTTTTGGGTAAACCAACGATGGGTCTCTGCCAATATCATATATACCCACAGTTGGAATTGTCAGCTTCTTATGGCAAACACATTCAACGAGTTGGCTGAAGGCCATTTTGCAAAGAGTGAAAGATCCGAATACTGCCAGCTAGGCGTGATTGGTAAAATCTAGCTTGCGAGGGCCTGTCCGGGAGTTGAACCCGGGACCTCTCGCACCCTAAGCGAGAATCATGCCACTAGACCAACAGGCCGAAAACACTTCTGTAGTGGATGGACAGGGACGCAATTTACTGTCACACGCCATGAGAAAGAAAAGAAATAACCGAGTGCTTTGGTCCATGTGAGGCTCGAACTCACGACCTTGGCGTTATCAGCACCACGCTCTGCCAACTGAGCTAATGGACCAGGTGGAATCAACAAATGGTGTGGTTGTGATTTCAAAACGCGTCCAACACAATACAAGGTAACTTTCCTGTAAGTTTTGACTAAATCTTCCGTGGTCGATACAAATCATTGGTTTGATAAATTTCACGTACAGAGATATTAACTGTTTATAAAGAATTCTTTTGATTTTTAAATATTGCCAAGTCCTGAAACAAAGAACCGTTGTGTCGACTGGCAATAGATGATCTCTTGGTGGCACATCAATGACAATAGGTGACGTAACTGTGGGTATAGGCCATTTCCGAGTTTATGTCTGCCTCCTCTTTAAAGAGAGTCTAAGTGCGAAGTTTTTCTTATAAAAATTAGTTTTCATTCATATGTAAAGTGGAACAAATTGAAATCACAAAAAATTTTGCACTTAGACTCGCTTTAAAGAGGAGGCGGATATGAACTCGGAAATGGCCTATTGTAAGGTCTATTGCCAGATAATGGTGGATTGTTATCCAGTGGGTTGTGTGGAGACTGGATATGCTTGATATGCATGGAGGAGGCGGATATGAACTCGGAAATGGCCTATTGTAAGGTCTATTGCCAGATAATGGTGGATTGTTATCCAGTGGTTTGTGTGGAGACTGGATATGCTGGATATGCTGTGGCTTTGGCTAACTTCCTCACCAGGTCATTTTCTCTGTCTTCGTAATGTTTGAGAAAGCAGCCTTGCACGTTTCAGATCCTTTGCTTTGAAGGCAGCCACTGGTCGCATAAGACAAAATCATCCTCTCTCCCCGGCGGGGAATCGAACCCCGGTCTCCCGCGTGACAGGCGGGGATACTATCCACTATACTACCGAGGAAAAACACGGTGTTTAGCCAAGGCTTGAAAGGCGTGTTAAGTTTGACACACGAATCGCGAACTTGCGCCGAAGAATACTCATGATGGAACCACGGAACCGCCATGTTTGGCACACTGGATGGCAATGTGTGAGGGATGGAGTCGGTCATTTCTGCACTTAATTTACGCAAGCTAAGTGCTTTTTTTGAATCTTTGTTCCTTCTAGTAGCGTTTCTTCTCTGCCGGAATCAAAATTGAAACGTTGGATTCCTTGAAACTTGAACCTCCTTGAAGTAACTGAATGGGCTTCGGCGTCTTGGAAAAAAAACTATCACTTGCCTAGTTTGAGTCCCAATAGATGGAAGTGGTGAGGGAATTCTGTGCACATTCTTCACTTGGAGCCAAATTGACGTTTTTCTGAAGGCTGAATGACGAAGGAACTGAACAAGACCTGTAAGAGATCTTCTTGAAAAATATGCTTAAGACCTTCAATAATTTTTGCCGAAAATAGGGCATGCAATTTCTTGCAGGGTCAGTGTTTCGTGCGGCTATCCTTCAAGCCCAGGTGTAAGAAAGTGTGCTTTTAATTCTTTGTTCCTTCTAGTAGCGTTTCTTCTCTGCCGGAATCAAAATTGAAACGTCGTTGAAACGACGCGCATGAATTACTAGCAGACGTGTCATTGCGATCTTTAACGATCCTTTAACTAAGAGACGTTGTAATGGGGAATTAGCTCAAATGGTAGAGCGCCCGCTTAGCATGCGGGAGGTACCGGGATCAATGCCCGGATTCTCCACGTGCGATCAAATTTGGCCAATGTTCCGAGCTCAAACAATCTCAAGCTGACTTTTTCTTGCGCTTGGCACAACCATGCTGGTCTTGTGAATAACATAGTTGGTCAGAGCGCTTGTTTTGTGAAAAGGAAGTCATGGCCTCAAGTCCAATTGGCGCCTAAGTATTAGTTTCTGACACATCTTCCCGTGTGGCACGGTGACAAACCACCTGTTTTCCGTGTCATGACATTTGTTTTTGAAGTAACTGAACGGGCTTTGGCGTCTTGGAGCTAAAAATCACTTGCCTAGTTTGAGTCCCAATAGATGGAAGTGGTGAGGGAATTCTGTGCACATTCTTGACTTGCAGCCAAATTGACGTTTTTTTGAAGGCTGAATGACGGAGGAACTGAACAAGACTGGCAGAAGATCTTCTTGAAAAATATGCGTAAGACCTTCATTAATTTTTGCCGAAAATAGGGCATGCAATTTCTTGCAGGGTCAGTGTTTCGTGCGTCTATCCTTCAAGCACAGGTGTAAGAAAGTGCTTGGAAGTGAGAAGTAAAAACTTGTGAGCCTTTCTTCGTCGTCGAGAAGAAGTGTTTAAACAGAAGGAGATCAAAGTTTTGGGTAAACCAACGATGGGTCTCTGCCAATATCATATATACCCACAGTTGGAATTGTCAGCTTCTTATGGCAAACACATTCAACGAGTTGGCTGAAGGCCATTTTGCAAAGAGTGAAAGATCCGAATACTGCCAGCTAGGCGTGATTGGTAAAATCTAGCTTGCGAGGGCCTGTCCGGGAGTTGAACCCGGGACCTCTCGCACCCTAAGCGAGAATCATGCCACTAGACCAACAGGCCGAAAACACTTCTGTAGTGGATGGACAGGGACGCAATTTACTGTCACACGCCATGAGAAAGAAAAGAAATAACCGAGTGCTTTGGTCCATGTGAGGCTCGAACTCACGACCTTGGCGTTATCAGCACCACGCTCTGCCAACTGAGCTAATGGACCAGGTGGAATCAACAAATGGTGTGGTTGTGATTTCAAAACGCGTCCAACACAATACAAGGTAACTTTCCTGTAAGTTTTGACTAAATCTTCCGTGGTCGATACAAATCATTGGTTTGATAAATTTCACGTACAGAGATATTAACTGTTTATAAAGAATTCTTTTGATTTTTAAATATTGCCAAGTCCTGAAACAAAGAACCGTTGTGTCGACTGGCAATAGATGATCTCTTGGTGGCACATCAATGACAATAGGTGACGTAACTGTGGGTATAGGCCATTTCCGAGTTTATGTCTGCCTCCTCTTTAAAGAGAGTCTAAGTGCGAAGTTTTTCTTATAAAAATTAGTTTTCATTCATATGTAAAGTGGAACAAATTGAAATCACAAAAAATTTTGCACTTAGACTCGCTTTAAAGAGGAGGCGGATATGAACTCGGAAATGGCCTATTGTAAGGTCTATTGCCAGATAATGGTGGATTGTTATCCAGTGGGTTGTGTGGAGACTGGATATGCTTGATATGCATGGAGGAGGCGGATATGAACTCGGAAATGGCCTATTGTAAGGTCTATTGCCAGATAATGGTGGATTGTTATCCAGTGGTTTGTGTGGAGACTGGATATGCTGGATATGCTGTGGCTTTGGCTAACTTCCTCACCAGGTCATTTTCTCTGTCTTCGTAATGTTTGAGAAAGCAGCCTTGCACGTTTCAGATCCTTTGCTTTGAAGGCAGCCACTGGTCGCATAAGACAAAATCATCCTCTCTCCCCGGCGGGGAATCGAACCCCGGTCTCCCGCGTGACAGGCGGGGATACTATCCACTATACTACCGAGGAAAAACACGGTGTTTAGCCAAGGCTTGAAAGGCGTGTTAAGTTTGACACACGAATCGCGAACTTGCGCCGAAGAATACTCATGATGGAACCACGGAACCGCCATGTTTGGCACACTGGATGGCAATGTGTGAGGGATGGAGTCGGTCATTTCTGCACTTAATTTACGCAAGCTAAGTGCTTTTTTTGAATCTTTGTTCCTTCTAGTAGCGTTTCTTCTCTGCCGGAATCAAAATTGAAACGTTGGATTCCTTGAAACTTGAACCTCCTTGAAGTAACTGAATGGGCTTCGGCGTCTTGGAAAAAAAACTATCACTTGCCTAGTTTGAGTCCCAATAGATGGAAGTGGTGAGGGAATTCTGTGCACATTCTTCACTTGGAGCCAAATTGACGTTTTTCTGAAGGCTGAATGACGAAGGAACTGAACAAGACCTGTAAGAGATCTTCTTGAAAAATATGCTTAAGACCTTCAATAATTTTTGCCGAAAATAGGGCATGCAATTTCTTGCAGGGTCAGTGTTTCGTGCGGCTATCCTTCAAGCCCAGGTGTAAGAAAGTGTGCTTTTAATTCTTTGTTCCTTCTAGTAGCGTTTCTTCTCTGCCGGAATCAAAATTGAAACGTCGTTGAAACGACGCGCATGAATTACTAGCAGACGTGTCATTGCGATCTTTAACGATCCTTTAACTAAGAGACGTTGTAATGGGGAATTAGCTCAAATGGTAGAGCGCCCGCTTAGCATGCGGGAGGTACCGGGATCAATGCCCGGATTCTCCACGTGCGATCAAATTTGGCCAATGTTCCGAGCTCAAACAATCTCAAGCTGACTTTTTCTTGCGCTTGGCACAACCATGCTGGTCTTGTGAATAACATAGTTGGTCAGAGCGCTTGTTTTGTGAAAAGGAAGTCATGGCCTCAAGTCCAATTGGCGCCTAAGTATTAGTTTCTGACACATCTTCCCGTGTGGCACGGTGACAAACCACCTGTTTTCCGTGTCATGACATTTGTTTTTGAAGTAACTGAACGGGCTTTGGCGTCTTGGAGCTAAAAATCACTTGCCTAGTTTGAGTCCCAATAGATGGAAGTGGTGAGGGAATTCTGTGCACATTCTTGACTTGCAGCCAAATTGACGTTTTTTTGAAGGCTGAATGACGGAGGAACTGAACAAGACTGGCAGAAGATCTTCTTGAAAAATATGCGTAAGACCTTCATTAATTTTTGCCGAAAATAGGGCATGCAATTTCTTGCAGGGTCAGTGTTTCGTGCGTCTATCCTTCAAGCACAGGTGTAAGAAAGTGCTTGGAAGTGAGAAGTAAAAACTTGTGAGCCTTTCTTCGTCGTCGAGAAGAAGTGTTTAAACAGAAGGAGATCAAAGTTTTGGGTAAACCAACGATGGGTCTCTGCCAATATCATATATACCCACAGTTGGAATTGTCAGCTTCTTATGGCAAACACATTCAACGAGTTGGCTGAAGGCCATTTTGCAAAGAGTGAAAGATCCGAATACTGCCAGCTAGGCGTGATTGGTAAAATCTAGCTTGCGAGGGCCTGTCCGGGAGTTGAACCCGGGACCTCTCGCACCCTAAGCGAGAATCATGCCACTAGACCAACAGGCCGAAAACACTTCTGTAGTGGATGGACAGGGACGCAATTTACTGTCACACGCCATGAGAAAGAAAAGAAATAACCGAGTGCTTTGGTCCATGTGAGGCTCGAACTCACGACCTTGGCGTTATCAGCACCACGCTCTGCCAACTGAGCTAATGGACCAGGTGGAATCAACAAATGGTGTGGTTGTGATTTCAAAACGCGTCCAACACAATACAAGGTAACTTTCCTGTAAGTTTTGACTAAATCTTCCGTGGTCGATACAAATCATTGGTTTGATAAATTTCACGTACAGAGATATTAACTGTTTATAAAGAATTCTTTTGATTTTTAAATATTGCCAAGTCCTGAAACAAAGAACCGTTGTGTCGACTGGCAATAGATGATCTCTTGGTGGCACATCAATGACAATAGGTGACGTAACTGTGGGTATAGGCCATTTCCGAGTTTATGTCTGCCTCCTCTTTAAAGAGAGTCTAAGTGCGAAGTTTTTCTTATAAAAATTAGTTTTCATTCATATGTAAAGTGGAACAAATTGAAATCACAAAAAATTTTGCACTTAGACTCGCTTTAAAGAGGAGGCGGATATGAACTCGGAAATGGCCTATTGTAAGGTCTATTGCCAGATAATGGTGGATTGTTATCCAGTGGGTTGTGTGGAGACTGGATATGCTTGATATGCATGGAGGAGGCGGATATGAACTCGGAAATGGCCTATTGTAAGGTCTATTGCCAGATAATGGTGGATTGTTATCCAGTGGTTTGTGTGGAGACTGGATATGCTGGATATGCTGTGGCTTTGGCTAACTTCCTCACCAGGTCATTTTCTCTGTCTTCGTAATGTTTGAGAAAGCAGCCTTGCACGTTTCAGATCCTTTGCTTTGAAGGCAGCCACTGGTCGCATAAGACAAAATCATCCTCTCTCCCCGGCGGGGAATCGAACCCCGGTCTCCCGCGTGACAGGCGGGGATACTATCCACTATACTACCGAGGAAAAACACGGTGTTTAGCCAAGGCTTGAAAGGCGTGTTAAGTTTGACACACGAATCGCGAACTTGCGCCGAAGAATACTCATGATGGAACCACGGAACCGCCATGTTTGGCACACTGGATGGCAATGTGTGAGGGATGGAGTCGGTCATTTCTGCACTTAATTTACGCAAGCTAAGTGCTTTTTTTGAATCTTTGTTCCTTCTAGTAGCGTTTCTTCTCTGCCGGAATCAAAATTGAAACGTTGGATTCCTTGAAACTTGAACCTCCTTGAAGTAACTGAATGGGCTTCGGCGTCTTGGAAAAAAAACTATCACTTGCCTAGTTTGAGTCCCAATAGATGGAAGTGGTGAGGGAATTCTGTGCACATTCTTCACTTGGAGCCAAATTGACGTTTTTCTGAAGGCTGAATGACGAAGGAACTGAACAAGACCTGTAAGAGATCTTCTTGAAAAATATGCTTAAGACCTTCAATAATTTTTGCCGAAAATAGGGCATGCAATTTCTTGCAGGGTCAGTGTTTCGTGCGGCTATCCTTCAAGCCCAGGTGTAAGAAAGTGTGCTTTTAATTCTTTGTTCCTTCTAGTAGCGTTTCTTCTCTGCCGGAATCAAAATTGAAACGTCGTTGAAACGACGCGCATGAATTACTAGCAGACGTGTCATTGCGATCTTTAACGATCCTTTAACTAAGAGACGTTGTAATGGGGAATTAGCTCAAATGGTAGAGCGCCCGCTTAGCATGCGGGAGGTACCGGGATCAATGCCCGGATTCTCCACGTGCGATCAAATTTGGCCAATGTTTCGAGCTCAAACAATCTCAAGCTGACTTTTTCTTGCGCTTGGCACAACCATGCTGGTCTTGTGAATAACATAGTTGGTCAGAGCGCTTGTTTTGTGAAAAGGAAGTCATGGCCTCAAGTCCAATTGGCGCCTAAGTATTAGTTTCTGACACATCTTCCCGTGTGGCACGGTGACAAACCACCTGTTTTCCGTGTCATGACATTTGTTTTTGAAGTAACTGAACGGGCTTTGCCGTCTTGGAGCTAAAAATCACTTGCCTAGTTTGAGTCCCAATAGATGGAAGTGGTGAGGGAATTCTGTGCACATTCTTGACTTGCAGCCAAATTGACGTTTTTTTGAAGGCTGAATGACGGAGGAACTGAACAAGACTGGCAGAAGATCTTCTTGAAAAATATGCGTAAGACCTTCATTAATTTTTGCCGAAAATAGGGCATGCAATTTCTTGCAGGGTCAGTGTTTCGTGCGTCTATCCTTCAAGCACAGGTGTAAGAAAGTGCTTGGAAGTGAGAAGTAAAAACTTGTGAGCCTTTCTTCGTCGTCGAGAAGAAGTGTTTAAACAGAAGGAGATCAAAGTTTTGGGTAAACCAACGATGGGTCTCTGCCAATATCATATATACCCACAGTTGGAATTGTCAGCTTCTTATGGCAAACACATTCAACGAGTTGGCTGAAGGCCATTTTGCAAAGAGTGAAAGATCCGAATACTGCCAGCTAGGCGTGATTGGTAAAATCTAGCTTGCGAGGGCCTGTCCGGGAGTTGAACCCGGGACCTCTCGCACCCTAAGCGAGAATCATGCCACTAGACCAACAGGCCGAAAACACTTCTGTAGTGGATGGACAGGGACGCAATTTACTGTCACACGCCATGAGAAAGAAAAGAAATAACCGAGTGCTTTGGTCCATGTGAGGCTCGAACTCACGACCTTGGCGTTATCAGCACCACGCTCTGCCAACTGAGCTAATGGACCAGGTGGAATCAACAAATGGTGTGGTTGTGATTTCAAAACGCGTCCAACACAATACAAGGTAACTTTCCTGTAAGTTTTGACTAAATCTTCCGTGGTCGATACAAATCATTGGTTTGATAAATTTCACGTACAGAGATATTAACTGTTTATAAAGAATTCTTTTGATTTTTAAATATTGCCAAGTCCTGAAACAAAGAACCGTTGTGTCGACTGGCAATAGATGATCTCTTGGTGGCACATCAATGACAATAGGTGACGTAACTGTGGGTATAGGCCATTTCCGAGTTTATGTCTGCCTCCTCTTTAAAGAGAGTCTAAGTGCGAAGTTTTTCTTATAAAAATTAGTTTTCATTCATATGTAAAGTGGAACAAATTGAAATCACAAAAAATTTTGCACTTAGACTCGCTTTAAAGAGGAGGCGGATATGAACTCGGAAATGGCCTATTGTAAGGTCTATTGCCAGATAATGGTGGATTGTTATCCAGTGGGTTGTGTGGAGACTGGATATGCTTGATATGCATGGAGGAGGCGGATATGAACTCGGAAATGGCCTATTGTAAGGTCTATTGCCAGATAATGGTGGATTGTTATCCAGTGGTTTGTGTGGAGACTGGATATGCTGGATATGCTGTGGCTTTGGCTAACTTCCTCACCAGGTCATTTTCTCTGTCTTCGTAATGTTTGAGAAAGCAGCCTTGCACGTTTCAGATCCTTTGCTTTGAAGGCAGCCACTGGTCGCATAAGACAAAATCATCCTCTCTCCCCGGCGGGGAATCGAACCCCGGTCTCCCGCGTGACAGGCGGGGATACTATCCACTATACTACCGAGGAAAAACACGGTGTTTAGCCAAGGCTTGAAAGGCGTGTTAAGTTTGACACACGAATCGCGAACTTGCGCCGAAGAATACTCATGATGGAACCACGGAACCGCCATGTTTGGCACACTGGATGGCAATGTGTGAGGGATGGAGTCGGTCATTTCTGCACTTAATTTACGCAAGCTAAGTGCTTTTTTTGAATCTTTGTTCCTTCTAGTAGCGTTTCTTCTCTGCCGGAATCAAAATTGAAACGTTGGATTCCTTGAAACTTGAACCTCCTTGAAGTAACTGAATGGGCTTCGGCGTCTTGGAAAAAAAACTATCACTTGCCTAGTTTGAGTCCCAATAGATGGAAGTGGTGAGGGAATTCTGTGCACATTCTTCACTTGGAGCCAAATTGACGTTTTTCTGAAGGCTGAATGACGAAGGAACTGAACAAGACCTGTAAGAGATCTTCTTGAAAAATATGCTTAAGACCTTCAATAATTTTTGCCGAAAATAGGGCATGCAATTTCTTGCAGGGTCAGTGTTTCGTGCGGCTATCCTTCAAGCCCAGGTGTAAGAAAGTGTGCTTTTAATTCTTTGTTCCTTCTAGTAGCGTTTCTTCTCTGCCGGAATCAAAATTGAAACGTCGTTGAAACGACGCGCATGAATTACTAGCAGACGTGTCATTGCGATCTTTAACGATCCTTTAACTAAGAGACGTTGTAATGGGGAATTAGCTCAAATGGTAGAGCGCCCGCTTAGCATGCGGGAGGTACCGGGATCAATGCCCGGATTCTCCACGTGCGATCAAATTTGGCCAATGTTCCGAGCTCAAACAATCTCAAGCTGACTTTTTCTTGCGCTTGGCACAACCATGCTGGTCTTGTGAATAACATAGTTGGTCAGAGCGCTTGTTTTGTGAAAAGGAAGTCATGGCCTCAAGTCCAATTGGCGCCTAAGTATTAGTTTCTGACACATCTTACCGTGTGGCACGGTGACAAACCACCTGTTTTCCGTGTCATGACATTTGTTTTTGAAGTAACTGAACGGGCTTCGGCGTCTTGGAGCTAAAAATCACTTGCCTAGTTTGAGTCCCAATAGATGGAAGTGGTGAGGGAATTCTGTGCACATTCTTGACTTGCAGCCAAATTGACGTTTTTTTGAAGGCTGAATGACGGAGGAACTGAACAAGACTGGCAGAAGATCTTCTTGAAAAATATGCGTAAGACCTTCATTAATTTTTGCCGAAAATAGGGCATGCAATTTCTTGCAGGGTCAGTGTTTCGTGCGTCTATCCTTCAAGCACAGGTGTAAGAAAGTGCTTGGAAGTGAGAAGTAAAAACTTGTGAGCCTTTCTTCGTCGTCGAGAAGAAGTGTTTAAACAGAAGGAGATCAAAGTTTTGGGTAAACCAACGATGGGTCTCTGCCAATATCATATATACCCACAGTTGGAATTGTCAGCTTCTTATGGCAAACACATTCAACGAGTTGGCTGAAGGCCATTTTGCAAAGAGTGAAAGATCCGAATACTGCCAGCTAGGCGTGATTGGTAAAATCTAGCTTGCGAGGGCCTGTCCGGGAGTTGAACCCGGGACCTCTCGCACCCTAAGCGAGAATCATGCCACTAGACCAACAGGCCGAAAACACTTCTGTAGTGGATGGACAGGGACGCAATTTACTGTCACACGCCATGAGAAAGAAAAGAAATAACCGAGTGCTTTGGTCCATGTGAGGCTCGAACTCACGACCTTGGCGTTATCAGCACCACGCTCTGCCAACTGAGCTAATGGACCAGGTGGAATCAACAAATGGTGTGGTTGTGATTTCAAAACGCGTCCAACACAATACAAGGTAACTTTCCTGTAAGTTTTGACTAAATCTTCCGTGGTCGATACAAATCATTGGTTTGATAAATTTCACGTACAGAGATATTAACTGTTTATAAAGAATTCTTTTGATTTTTAAATATTGCCAAGTCCTGAAACAAAGAACCGTTGTGTCGACTGGCAATAGATGATCTCTTGGTGGCACATCAATGACAATAGGTGACGTAACTGTGGGTATAGGCCATTTCCGAGTTTATGTCTGCCTCCTCTTTAAAGAGAGTCTAAGTGCGAAGTTTTTCTTATAAAAATTAGTTTTCATTCATATGTAAAGTGGAACAAATTGAAATCACAAAAAATTTTGCACTTAGACTCGCTTTAAAGAGGAGGCGGATATGAACTCGGAAATGGCCTATTGTAAGGTCTATTGCCAGATAATGGTGGATTGTTATCCAGTGGGTTGTGTGGAGACTGGATATGCTTGATATGCATGGAGGAGGCGGATATGAACTCGGAAATGGCCTATTGTAAGGTCTATTGCCAGATAATGGTGGATTGTTATCCAGTGGTTTGTGTGGAGACTGGATATGCTGGATATGCTGTGGCTTTGGCTAACTTCCTCACCAGGTCATTTTCTCTGTCTTCGTAATGTTTGAGAAAGCAGCCTTGCACGTTTCAGATCCTTTGCTTTGAAGGCAGCCACTGGTCGCATAAGACAAAATCATCCTCTCTCCCCGGCGGGGAATCGAACCCCGGTCTCCCGCGTGACAGGCGGGGATACTATCCACTATACTACCGAAGAAAAACACGGTGTTTAGCCAAGGCTTGAAGGGCGTGTTAAGTTTGACACACGAATCGCGAACTTGCGCCGAAGAATACTCATGATGGAACCACGGAACCGCCATGTTTGGCACACTGGATGGCAATGTGTGAGGGATGGAGTCGGTCATTTCTGCACTTAATTTACGCAAGCTAAGTGCTTTTTTTGAATCTTTGTTCCTTCTAGTAGCGTTTCTTCTCTGCCGGAATCAAAATTGAAACGTTGGATTCCTTGAAACTTGAACCTCCTTGAAGTAACTGAATGGGCTTCGGCGTCTTGGAAAAAAAACTATCACTTGCCTAGTTTGAGTCCCAATAGATGGAAGTGGTGAGGGAATTCTGTGCACATTCTTCACTTGGAGCCAAATTGACGTTTTTGTGAAGGCTGAATGACGAAGGAACTGAACAAGACCTGTAAGAGATCTTCTTGAAAAATATGCTTAAGACCTTCAATAATTTTTGCCGAAAATAGGGCATGCAATTTCTTGCAGGGTCAGTGTTTCGTGCGGCTATCCTTCAAGCCCAGGTGTAAGAAAGTGTGCTTTTAATTCTTTGTTCCTTCTAGTAGCGTTTCTTCTCTGCCGGAATCAAAATTGAAACGTCGTTGAAACGACGCGCATGAATTACTAGCAGACGTGTCATTGCGATCTTTAACGATCCTTTAACTAAGAGACGTTGTAATGGGGAATTAGCTCAAATGGTAGAGCGCCCGCTTAGCATGCGGGAGGTACCGGGATCAATGCCCGGATTCTCCACGTGCGATCAAATTTGGCCAATGTTCCGAGCTCAAACAATCTCAAGCTGACTGTTTCTTGCGCT
>NC_090871.1:17697186-17709686 GCF_036669935.1 Montipora foliosa
ACATTTTGCTTAATAGAAAATTCGTTGGTGCGTTTGGTAATAGGGACAAAATTTAGGCCCTTACTGAGAACAGATTTCTCTGAGTCAGTAAGCGGAAGATTTTCTGGAATTGTAATAACGGTATTGTGGCTATGCAATGTAGTGTCGTCGGTAATTTGCGGACCTATTAATTGTTGAAGTTTAAGAGTCTTGGTTTGGTGTAAATGGTCAAACAGTCCAGAATTAAGTTGTCGGATTTTAGCGCGAATCGATTGTACTAAAATTGCTGGACAGATTTTGGAAAGTTCGGAGCGGCAATGAAGAATTTTTTTGTCAAGTGCGATTCGTTTTTGGCACATAGCTCTAATTGTGATCCTCATAATATTACGTGAAAAAGAATTTTGCGCACATCGAATTTGGTGAAGATACTGATTAGAGTGAGAGAATGTAGACGCATGAAAGTTCGAGCGAAAACCTTTAGGAATGACTTTAGAATTGAAGCAACGGCCGATGAAGTTGATGTGACTACAAAACCTAGTTTTGGCGAAAATGAGAGTGGCTAAACGGAAAGCTAAGTTTTTGCTAAGTGTGGGAAAAGGAAAAAGATAACTTACGATTTCCTGGCGTAGCTCCTTGGTGAGTTTCTTCAAGCTTGGCATCGTAGTCTTGGGTCTCCTGTTAGAAATCTGTGGATTAAAAAATACTAGAACACAAGGTTAGTGGTCGCAGCGGTTGAATACAAATGATTGAAGGGGTAGTTTCTAAAGAAACTGTGGTGCTGCGTCGGTGGGGAAGTAGTATACAAAAATTTGGTTTATCAACGGAGTTGATAATGTAAATTGACCACCGTACAGAGATTCTAAAAGCTGACGTTTCGAGCGTTAGCCCTTCGTCAGAGCGAATCGAGGGATTATGGGTTACGTGTAGTTTTTATAGTAGAGTAGGAGCTACGCTATTGGTGGTAACATGGCAACGTGAAAAGTAGGAATATATTAGTTAAATGAAAAGCGTTCGTTAATACCGTGAGGATTAAGGGTGCCGATTTGAAAGATGAATTTTTGTTCCAGATTCTTGCGGCTTTCCGTCGTACCTAGATAAAGGGAAAGGCCACAGATAGCCATGTGCTTTTTGGAGTGGTTAGGCAGATTAAAATGGCGAGCGACTGGCTTAGATGCATCCTTGTCATTCTTCTCAACATCGCGAAGGTGTTCGCGGAATCGGTCACCTAGTCGTCTACCTGTCTCACCAATGTATAATTTATTGCATAACGTACAGGTTATGCAATAAATGACATTTGCGGAGGTACATGTGGAACGATCGGTGATCTTAACAGATCGCTTAGGTCCCGATATCTTGCTAGTGTTAACAATGAAAAGACAAGTTTTGCATCGTGAGCGCGCGCATTTGAAAGTGCCGGGTTGCTCGTTGGTTTTGAGCGCGCTTCTAACTAAAAAGTTGCCTACGTTTTTGTCGCGTTTAAATGAAATAAGTGGAGGTTGCGAAAAGATTCTACCAGTCTCGGGATCATTTTGGAGTAATTTAAAATTACTAAGAATGATGCCTTTGACTGCGTGATTATGAGGATGGAAAGTAAGGGTGAATGGAATTCTGTCATTCTTATCTTTCTGTGACGTTTGTAGTGACGACTGTCGATCAAATTGTTGGGCGCGATGATGGCCCGCTTTGACCACAGAGACAGGATAGCCTTTGCCTTTGCCTCAGATCCTTTGCTTTGAAAGCAGCCACTGGTCGCATAAGACAAAATCATCCTCTCTCCCCGGCGGGGAATCGGACCCCGGTCTCCCGCGTGACAGGCGGGGATACTATCCACTATACTACCGAGGAAAAACACGGTGTTTAGCCAAGGCTTGAGAGGCGTGTTAAGTTTGACACACGAATCGCGAACTTGCGCCGAAGAATACTCATGATGGAACCACGGAACCGCCATGTTTGGCACACTGGATGGCAATGTGTGAGGGATGGAGTCGGTCATTTCTGCACTTAATTTACGTAAGCTAAGTGTTTTTTTGAATCTTTGTTCCTTCTAGTAGCGTTTCTTCTCTGCCGGAATCAAAATTGAAACGTTGGATTCCTTGAAACTTGAACCTCCTTGAAGTAACTGAATGGGCTTCGGCGTCTTGGAAAAAAAACTATCACTTGCCTAGTTTGAGTCCCAATAGATGGAAGTGGTGAGGGAATTCTGTGCACATTCTTCACTTGGAGCCAAATTGACGTTTTTGTGAAGGCTGAATAACGGAGGAACTGAACAAGAAAGTGAATGACGGGAGGAACTGAACAACTGAACTTAATTTTTGCCGAAAATAGGGCATGCAATTTCTTGCAGGGTCAGTGTTTCGTGCGGCTATCCTTCAAGCCCAGGTGTAAGAAAGTGTGCTTTTAATTCTTTGTTCCTTCTAGTAGCGTCTCTTCTCTGCCGGAATCAAAATTGAAACGTTGGACTCGTGAAAGGACGTGCCTGAATTACTAGCAGACGTGTCATTGCGATCTTTAACGATCCTTTAACTAAGAGACGTTGTAACGGGGAATTAGCTCAAATGGTAGAGCGCCCGCTTAGCATGCGGGAGGTACCGGGATCAATGCCCGGATTCTCCACGTGCGATCAAATTTGGCCAATGTTCCGAGCTCAGACAATCTCAAGCTGACTTTTTCTTGCGCTTGGCACAACATAGTTGGTCAGAGCGCTTGTTTTGTGAAAAGGAAGTCATGGCCTCAAGTCCAATTGGCGCCTAAGTATTAGTTTCTGACACATCTTCCCGTGTGGCACGGTGGCAAACCACCTGTTTTCCGTGTCATGACATTTGCTTTTGAAGTAACTGAACGGGCTTCGGCGTCTTGGAGCTAAAAATCACTTGCCTAGTTTGAGTCCCAATAGATGGAAGTGGTGAGGGAATTCTGTGCACATTCTTGACTTGCAGCCAAATTGACGTTTTTTTGAAGGCTGAATGACGGAGGAACTGAACAAGACTGGCAGAAGATCTTCTTGAAAAATATGCGTAAGACCTTCATTAATTTTTGCCGAAAATAGGGCATGCAATTTCTTGCAGGGTCAGTGTTTCGTGCGTCTATCCTTCAAGCACAGGTGTAAGAAAGTGCTTGGAAGTGAGAAGTAAAAACTTGTGAGCCTTTCTTCGTCGTCGAGAAGAAGTGTTTAAACAGAAGGAGATCAAAGTTTTGGGTAAACCAACGATGGGTCTCTGCCAATATCATATATACCCACAGTTGGAATTGTCAGCTTCTTATGGCAAACACATTCAACGAGTTGGCTGAAGGCCATTTTGCAAAGAGTGAAAGATCCGAATACTGCCAGCTAGGCGTGATTGGTAAAATCTAGCATGCGAGGGCCTGTCCGGGAGTTGAACCCGGGACCTCTAGCACCCTAAGCGAGAATCATGCCACTAGACCAACAGGCCGAAAACACTTCTGTAGTGGATGGACAGGAACGCAATTTACTGTCACACGCCATGAGAAAGAAAAGAAATAACCGAGTGCTTTGGTCCATGTGAGGCTCGAACTCACGACCTTGGGGTTATCAGCACCACGCTCTGCCAACTGAGCTATGGACCAGGTGGAATCAACAAATGGTGTGGTTGTGATTTCAAAACGCGTCCAACACAATACAAGGTAACTTTCCTGTAAGTTTTGACTAAATCTTCCGTGGTCGATACAAATCATTGGTTTGATAAATTTCACGTAAAGAGATATTAACTGTTTATAAAGAATTCTTTTGATTTTTAAATATTGCCAAGTCCTGAAACAAAGAACCGTTGTGTCGACTGGCAATAGATGATCTCTTGGTGGCACATCAATGACAATAGGTGACGTAACTGTGGGTATAGGCCATTTCCGAGTTTATGTCTGCCTCCTCTTTAAAGAGAGTCTAAGTGCGAAGTTTTTCTTATAAAAATTAGTTTTCATTCATATGTAAAGTGGAACAAATTGAAATCACAAAAAACTTTGCACTTAGACTCGCTTTAAAGAGGAGGCGGATATGAACTCGGAAATGGCCTATTGTAAGGTCTATTGCCAGATAATGGTGGATTGTTATCCAGTGGTTTGTGTGGAGACTGGATATGCTTGAAATGCATGGAGGAGGCGGATATGAACTCGGAAATGGCCTATTGTAAGGTCTATTGCCAGATAATGGTGGATTGTTATCCAGTGGTTTGTGTGGAGACTGGATATGCTGGATATGCTGTGGCTTTGGCTAACTTCCTCACCAGGTCATTTTCTCTGTCTTCGTAATGTTTGAGAAAGCAGCCTTGCACGTTTCAGATCCTTTGCTTTGAAGGCAGCCACTGGTCGCATAAGACAAAATCATCCTCTCTCCCCGGCGGGGAATCGAACCCCGGTCTCCCGCGTGACAGGCGGGGATACTATCCAATATACTACCGAGGAAAAACACGGTGTTTAGCCAAGGCTTGAAAGGCGTGTTAAGTTTGACACACGAATCGCGAACTTGCGCCGAAGAATACTCATGATGGAACCACGGAACCGCCATGTTTGGCACACTGGATGGCAATGTGTGAGGGATGGAGTCGGTCATTTCTGCACTTAATTTACGCAAGCTAAGTGCTTTTTTTGAATCTTTGTTCCTTCTAGTAGCGTTTCTTCTCTGCCGGAATCAAAATTGAAACGTTGGATTCCTTGAAACTTGAATCTCCTTGAAGTAACTGAATGGGCTTCGGCGTCTTGGAAAAAAAACTATCACTTGCCTAGTTTGAGTCCCAATAGATGGAAGTGGTGAGGGAATTCTGTGCACATTCTTCACTTGGAGCCAAATTGACGTTTTTCTGAAGGCTGAATGACGGAGGAACTGAACAAGACTGGCAGAAGATCTTCTTGAAAAATATGCGTAAGACCTTCATTAATTTTTGCCGAAAATAGGGCATGCAATTTCTTGCAGGGTCAGTGTTTCGTGCGTCTATCCTTCAAGCACAGGTGTAAGAAAGTGCTTGGAAGTGAGAAGTAAAAACTTGTGAGCCTTTCTTCGTCGTCGAGAAGAAGTGTTTAAACAGATGGAGATCAAAGTTTTGGGTAAACCAACGATGGGTCTCTGCCAATATCATATATACCCACAGTTGGAATTGTCAGCTTCTTATGGCAAACACATTCAACGAGTTGGCTGAAGGCCATTTTGCAAAGAGTAAAAGATCCGAATACTGCCAGCTAGGCGTGATTGGTAAAATCTAGCTTGCGAGGGCCTGTCCGGGAGTTGAACCCGGGACCTCTCGCACCCTAAACGAGAATCATGCCACTAGACCAACAGGCCGAAAACACTTCTGTAGTGGATGGACAGGGACGCAATTTACTGTCACACGCCATGAGAAAGAAAAGAAATAACCGAGTGCTTTGGTCCATGTGAGGCTCGAACTCACGACCTTGGCGTTATCAGCACCACGCTCTGCCAACTGAGCTAATGGACCAGGTGGAATCAACAAATGGTGTAGTTGTGATTTCAAAACGCGTCCAACACAATACAAGGTAACTTTCCTGTAAGTTTTGACTAAATCTTCCGTGGTCGATACAAATCATTGGTTTGATAAATTTCACGTAAAGAGATATTAACTGTTTATAAAGAATTCTTTTGATTTTTAAATATTACCAAGCCCTGAAACAAAGAACCGTTGTGTCGACTGGCAATAGATGATCTCTTGGTGGCACATCAATGACAATAGGTGACGTAACTGTGGGTATAGGCCATTTCCGAGTTTATGTCTGCCTCCTCTTTAAAGAGAGTCTAAGTGCGAAGTTTTTCTTATAAAAATTAGTTTTCATTCATATGTAAAGTGGAACAAATTGAAATCACAAAAAATTTTGCACTTAGACTCGCTTTAAAGAGGAGGCGGATATGAACTCGGAAATGGCCTATTGTAAGGTCTATTGCCAGATAATGGTGGATTGTTATCCAGTGGTTTGTGTGGAGACTGGATATGCTGGATATGCTGTGGCTTTGGCTAACTTCCTCACCAGGTCATTTTCTCTGTCTTCGTAATGTGGAAGCCTTGCACGTTTCAGATCCTTTGCTTTGAAGGCAGCCACTGGTCGCATAAGACAAAATCATCCTCTCTTCCCGGCGGCGAATCGAACCCCGGTCTCCCCCGTGACAGGCCGGGATACTATCCACTATACTACCGAAGAAAAACACGGTGTTTAGCCAAGGCTTGAAGGGCGTGTTAAGTTTGACACACGAATCGCGAACTTGCGCCGAAGAATACTCATGACGGAACCACGGAACCGCCATGTTTGGCACACTGGATGGCAATGTGTGAGGGATGGAGTCGGTCATTTCTGCACTTAATTTACGCAAGCTAAGTGTTTTTTTAAATCTTTGTTCCTTCTAGTAGCGTTTCTTCTCTGCCGGAATCAAAATTGAAACGTTGGATTCCTTGAAACTTGAACCTCCTTGAAGTAACTGAATGGGCTTCGGCCTCTTGGAAAAAAAACTATCATTTGCCTAGTTTGAGTCCCAATAGATGGAAGTGGTGAGGGAATTCTGTGCACATTCTTCACTTGGAGCCAAATTGACGTTTTTCTGAAGGCTGAATGACGAAGGAACTGAACAAGACCTGTAAGAGATCTTCTTGAAAAATATGCTTAAGACCTTCAATAATTTTTGCCGAAAATAGGGCATGCAATTTCTTGCAGGGTCAGTGTTTCGTGCGGCTATCCTTCAAGCCCAGGTGTAAGAAAGTGTGCTTTTAATTCTTTGTTCCTTCTAGTAGCGTCTCTTCTCTGCCGGAATCAAAATTGAAACGTCGTTGAAACGACGCGCATGAATTACTAGCAGACGTGTCATTGCGATCTTTAACGATCCTTTAACTAAGAGACGTTGTAATGGGGAATTAGCTCAAATGGTAGAGCGCCCGCTTAGCATGCGGGAGGTACCGGGATCAATGCCCGGATTCTCCACGTGCGATCAAATTTGGCCAATGTTCCGAGCTCAAACAATCTCAAGCTGACTTTTTCTTGCGCTTGGCACAACCATGCTGGTCTTGTGAATAACATAGTTGGTCAGAGCGCTTGTTTTGTGAAAAGGAAGTCATGGCCTCAAGTCCAATTGGCGCCTAAGTATTAGTTTCTGACACATCTTCCCGTGTGGCACGGTGACAAACCACCTGTTTTCCGTGTCATGACATTTGTTTTTGAAGTAACTGAACGGGCTTCGGCGTCTTGGAGCTAAAAATCACTTGCCTAGTTTGAGTCCCAATAGATGGAAGTGGTGAGGGAATTCTGTGCACATTCTTGACTTGCAGCCAAATTGACGTTTTTTTGAAGGCTGAATGACTGAGGAACTGAACAAGACTGGCAGAAGATCTTCTTGAAAAATATGCGTAAGACCTTCATTAATTTTTGCCGAAAATAGGGCATGCAATTTCTTGCAGGGTCAGTGTTTCGTGCGTCTATCCTTCAAGCACAGGTGTAAGAAAGTGCTTGGAAGTGAGAAGTAAAACATTGTGAGCCTTTCTTCGTCGTCGAGAAGAAGTGTTTAAACAGAAGGAGATCAAAGTTTTGGGTAAACCAACGATGGGTCTCTGCCAATATCATATATACCCACAGTTGGAATTGTCAGCTTCTTATGGCAAACACATTCAACGAGTTGGCTGAAGGCCATTTTGCAAAGAGTGAAAGATCCGAATACTGCCAGCTAAGCGTGATTGGTAAAATCTAGCTTGCGAGGGCCTGTCCGGGAGTTGAACCCGGGACCTCTCGCACCCTAAGCGAGAATCATGCCACTAGACCAACAGGCCGAAAACACTTCTGTAGTGGATGGACAGGGACGCAATTTACTGTCACACGCCATGAGAAAGAAAAGAAATAACCGAGTGCTTTGGTCCATGTGAGGCTCGGACTCACGACCTTGGCGTTATCAGCACCACGCTCTGCCAACTGAGCTAATGGACCAGGTGGAATCAACAAATGGTGTGGTTGTGATTTCAAAACGCGTCCAACACAATACAAGGTAACTTTCCTGTAAGTTTTGACTAAATCTCCCGTGGTCGATACAAATCATTGGTTTGATAAATTTCACGTATAGAGATATTTATTACTGTTTATAAAGAATTCTTTTGATTTTTAAATATTGCCAAGCCCTGAAACAAAGAATCGTTGTGTCGACTGGCAATAGATGATCTCTTTGTGGCACATCAATGACAATAGGTGACGTAACTGTGGGTATAGGCCATTTCCGAGTTCATGTCTGCCTCCTCTTTAAAGAGAGTCTAAGTGCGAAGTTTTTCTTATAAAAACTAGTTTTCATTCATATGTAAAGTGGAACTAATTGAAATCACAAAAAATTTTGCACTTAGACTCGCTTTAAAGAGGAGGCGGATATGAACTCGGTAATGGCCTATTGTAAGGTCTATTGCCAGATAATGGTGGATTGTTATCCAGTGGGTTGTGTGGAGACTGGATATGCTGGATATGCTGTGGCTTTGGCTAACTTCCTCACCAGGTCATTTTCTCTGTCTTCGTAATGTTTGAGCAAGTAGCCTTGCACGTTTCAGATCCTTTGCTTTGAAGGCAGCCACTGGTCGCATTGAATTGATAAAGAAATATAGATGAGTGGCAACCAGCTTCTCCATAACTTTTACCAAGAGACAAGTCAGCGAGATTGTCCTGTTGTTACACACGAGCTCCTTGTCGCCCTTTTTGAAGATTGGTGAACCATTTGCGTTTTTCCATTCGCAAGGGAGTTTTCCCAGAGAAAGTGAACAGTTAAATAACATAGTAATAGACGGAGCGATCGAGGAAGAAGCTTCACGAAGCAATCGAGCTGTTACACCATTAGAACCACACGCCCTATTGGTATTAAAACCGACCAAGGTCTTCATAACACCTGACTCCTTGGAGATAAGATCGTCAATAACATCTTCTAGCGGTGTGTAAGCTTCAGTATTCGGCGAAGTGGTATCAGACGCAAAGAATATGGAAAGAAAAAAATTGTTGAATAATTGAGCTTTATCAGCTGCAGTGGAAGCAAGTTCATTATTAAGCTGTACGGTTGTACGGTACGGTCTTAGATTTAATGAAAGACCAAAACCGCTTGGGGTTCTTCGATTCAATCAATGTACCAACATGTAACCAATAGCTCTTGTTTAATTCTGATTTGGTTTGGTTCCTTATTCGTTTTTAGTTGTTCCAGCCATTTAGGTTATTAGAAGCCATTGCTCTCTTCCAGAGACGTTTCCTCTAATTTGAGAGGTTATCCAGGAAACATTCTTCCTGGGTTTAATTCGTTTTGAAGGAATGTTATCGCGAACGGCTTTCAAGAAAAGACGCTCCATCTCTCCCAAATGTTGTCGATATTTGCATGTTGTCGGCGAAGACTGAATCCCATGGGGCACTACAGGGTGTTTCAAAAGTTTGTGGACACTTTTCTATACAAATAAATTATAGTTTTAGGAATCCGATGTTAATGAAAGTTTTTCAGTTTTATGTACATTGTTTCCTTTCATATCAATATCCAGAGTGCCCCCCCATTGTTCTGTATAACGTTTTTGAGCCGTTGCGGCATGGAACGAGCTAGCTTCCTTTGGCTTAAGCTTGCTAATGGTATGTTTCGCCAGGCTTGCCGTAACCTTGATTTTAGTCTTCCCTTTTAAGTAACACCTATATGTCTTGTTTTGTAGTGTACAATAAAGTTATTATTATTATTATTATTATTATTATTATTATTATTATTATTATGCTCCATAGGTTTTCAATGGGGTTAAGATCAGGTGAATTTGCTGGCCACTCATCTTTTTGGATAAAATAGGCCACTTTGGAAAATACTATAATAATCTTTGTTTGGCCCTCCAAATTTTGTATAAGCATTGTTTCCAGTTGTTCTTGGGACTTACAATGGTCCCAAGAGAAAAAAAAAAAACAATGATCATGCAAAATTTGGGGGGACAAACAAAGAATATTATGGTATTTTCCGAAGTGGCCTATTCGGGAGCTTTTTTTTGCACCACTGCTGAGTTGCTTTCGCCGTACGAGCCGGTGCGCCATCTTGAACGGAGGTCGCACTGCTTTTGTTCGTGAAAAGCTTTCGTTTTACAGGCTCTTCTGTTGTAGATCTACGGCTGAAAAGAGGCTTCACCTCTTTCTCAAGGATTTTTGAGATATAACACTCTGCCGTTACAGTTTGTCGCTACCCAGCTCTTGCTTTTTTTGCAATATTTTAGCCGTTTCTCGCACAGATACCCAGATGATCGTAAAATTGCTGCCTTTGCTCTTAAATAGACTACCTTTTTTATGGTTCATAATTGCAAATGACATCAAGACGTTGAAAATCTAGTTGCTACTGAAAACAGACAAAAATGGCGGGAAAGTTACGAATCACCGGACACAGATTCACGGCCTTTGGCGGGAAAATACTTATTTCAACGAGTTTTTTTTTTATCCGACTCATAGAAGAGTTCTGAAAATCGATAAACAAATGGGGAGAAATATAAAAAATCTGGATGAAGTACAGACTTTTTAAAATGTCCACGAACTTTTGAAACACCCTGTAGACAGCGCTGCAAAAACAGTCCCAATTTGCATTTTTATGGTTGTAAGTCACTTTTGATGGCTGTAATGGACGTGTTCTTGGTGATGAATGTGAAGTTAATGACTTGAAAGTCTTACCGTATGCAGATGCCGGAAATTACAAAGGAAACACTTTCTCATCAGCTTGAGGCTTAATTTTCATATACGCTTAAAAATTGGACACATTAATGTGTCAGAGTGTCGTCAGATCTTAATTGGGTAAACAAAGCATTCAAGCTAGTAAGGTCAGGTCTGTCGACGTTTTTTTTTCTTTTCTCTTTCAAGTGCTCATCGCATTCGCCAATACATTTAATTTCCGGTCTTGGTGACACCAACACTCAAGAGCAAATAATGTACGTTTGAAGACGTGTTCCATTTTGTAATGCGTTATACGTATACGTATATTTTTTTATCATGCAAAGCTACATTTCCATTGGCAATATTTATCGTCAACCAACGAGCCCAACTTTCTCAAAAAACGATTTTAATACAATTTTTTAGAATATCATGCAAAACCACCCACAATTTCACAAAAGTGACCCAAAACCGCCCTTAAAAGTTATCTTTGTGTTATCTGTAGCTTGTCAAGTTAACTATTTGTTTTTCTTCCCACAACCTTTTACCAAGGAGAAGTGTGATAGGAAGCGTTTCGACAAGCTGAGCATAAGTCATAGTCAAAATGAATTTATTTATTCTTGTGGATCGTCTAAATGCGGCATAAAAAGACTGACCGCTTCAGATCGGACACAAACAATCAAATATAATACCCCCAATCCAGTGTATGTCCAAAGAGTGAGTAAAAGCAAGGGATCAGAGGACACACCTAACTGTCACTGATGGCTGTAACACAGACGCGCCTACTCAAGGCCTGCAATTTATGGTAAACATAACATTGAGTACTCGCGCATATATTTACTCTGAAATCCAAGGGCAGTTAGACGGGACAGGTAGACAAAATCAAGAGCCAAATTCTGTCTTTGCAGGTCGCCATGCCGGAGTGTTGGCCGAAACCCTAGCAGAATTGGCACTGCTTCAAGTTTCCCCTCCCCAAACGATTGTGCCTGTAATTCCTTAGCATGTCCCAAATGACTTCTCGAGGGTGATCTTACTACAGCTGTAATCATGTTAACTGTTACTCTCAAAAAAAGAACTGAGTCATTTCTCATCAATTGCCGGAAAAGTGAATCTCGCCAGATATTTTTCATGTTCACACATACAGTAACATTTGTTTCAGCTCTCCGTTTCCTCGGATTATTGTTAGATTTGCGCTCTTCTTCTCTTTGGAATTAATCAAGTTTCAAGTTTTACTTTTATTAAAAGAAATTTACACATTGACCTGGTACCACAGGTAACAGAGCTAATCTAAGCGGGCCAGGAAAGTAAACTGAGCAAGAAAGGAATCGCTGAAATACAAGTAAAACTATGAGAGATGAAAAATAGAAATTGAAGAATTGAAACAAAAGAAATGAATCGAAAAAAGAAAAACAAAGACTAAAATAAAAGTTAATTAAAGCGTGAGATGATTCACAAACAAAAAAAACTCTGCAGTAGATAGTAAACAGTTATGAAAAACGAGATTTCAGTTTATACGTTATAAATTCTAAATCCACGTACGAGTCTTCAAATTCTAAATTCTTAAGCAATAATGTTTGAATTTTCTTTTTTTAATATGGCTTTGGGGGGGGGGGGGGGGGGGGGCGGCAACCGGAGTTCAGCTGGTACCTTATTCCACAGTCTTCACTCCTGCACCAAGTCTCAAGAACGAATTCCTTTGAATCAAGTTCAGACAGTTCTGTTTTTCCACTTGCAGGAGATCCTTTTGAAAAGTAAGCGCAATAAAACTATACGCGGCTACTACCCAATAATTTAAGAATGCTCACATGGAACATTTTTCCCAATATTAAATGACCACATGTTGATTTGGCCTCCTCGTTTTTGTGAGTAAGAAATTGTTTGTGACCGTTTGTTCGCGTTTTATTCATTGA
>NC_090871.1:17719686-17747186 GCF_036669935.1 Montipora foliosa
AACGAAGATCGAACGATGAGTTTAGTGCGCGAGTTTGAAGAGAAGTGCGAACGAGCAGGAAGATCACTCGTAAAGGATGCCAAGAAATTTGCTTTGGAAATGGACATTACTCTGGACCTTGCATACCCAGTTCCCAAAGCGTTGCAAACTGACTCAGGTGAGGAATCACATGTTAAAGGAGTAGGGAGAACATTACGAGCGAGAGAAGAAGAGAGAAGCATGAGGGAAGTAAGAGAGCAGAGGTGGCAAGGAAAGCTGTTCGGAGAAAGATGGGATGATAACAAAATTATTGACTGCTTCACTTGGCTTAGTAAGTGGAAGTCTGCACCTGTGCATACTGTTGCTGGAATCTATGAGTTATACCAGCAATTACTCCCCACTAAGCTGTACCACCAGAGCAAGACGAAGACGCTGACCACCTCGGATACCACGTGTCGTATGTGTGGAAAAGGGCCTGAATCTATGGCCCAAGTGATTAGCGGATGTGGTACCTTGGCACAGACTAAGTACATGCAGAGACACAATGCAGCCTTGAAAATCCTTTTCTTCGAGTTCCTGAAAGACTTAGATCTTATCCAGTGTATCCCCCCTTGGTACTCTCCAGTCTCACCTAAACCCGAGTACAAGAATGACCGAGCGTGCGCGTACTGGGATGTCCCAGTATTTGCTGAAAATACGGAAGTCAGGGCTAACAGAATTGATGCGAGAATTGTGGACAGAAAGGAGAAGAAGGTGATCCTTATTGAGATGAGCTGCCCTTGGGTTTCCAACAGAGAACAGAAGGAACAGGAGAAAACTGACAAGTATGCGCCGTTGAGATGGGAGATGCGCCAACAGTTCCCCGGCCACACTATCACACAGTTTAATGTGATAGTTGATGTACTAGGAGGCTACTCTATGGAGACGGCGGAGAAAGTTAGGAAGTTTTTAGGTTTGGATAGGGGGAACCAGGTTTTGTTTAATATGCAGAAGGCAGTTTTATCGTACACCCTAAACATAGCAAGGTCATTCAAGGTTTCCACGAGTTATTAAGGAATATAAACTCTTGTTCCTTTCTCAAATGTTGGTTCGTTAGTTATTACCAATTGGTTTGTAAATAGGTTTAACAGTAGGGATTGTTACACAATAGTGCCTTTTCCTACTTATATTTGTAAGCATACTTACGTACGACATACTGCATAATAATAATAATAATAATAATAATAATAATAATAATAATAATAATAATAATAATAATTTGGTACCAAGTATATGAAATCACTGGAATCGAATAATAACAAGTGTAATTGAACTGTAAGCTCACTTCCGTAAGACGTAAGACCAACCTTAAATTAGGTAAATGGTATTCGCAATGTATTTTTCATTTTTTCCTTCAGTAGTCATAACATCTTGTTGTTAAAGGATAGTCCTACTTTAAGCACGAAATGAAAAATCTGAAGACAACACACTATTTGTGAAGGATATTTTAAAATGAAAAACAGTAACGTATTATCCATGAAAATGTAAGGTTTCCGAATGCGACCCAAGTGTCCTCACTCTTTTGCGTGCGTTTGATTTGCAATTCAATTTAAATGCATATGAGTATTTACTCTTTTCTTGACAAAACAATTTCTCTTGAAAGAAATAGACGTTTAAATAGATTTTTTTAATATTTAAGTACCAATTATATGCCCATTCTGAGGGCAAAAGAGGTTTAAGTATTTTTTTTTAAATATTAAAGCCATGAGCATCAGGTTATCTTGCGGGAGGGAGGTCGTGGGCTCAAACTCTAGCCAGACCAACGTTTAGGATCTTTAAATAACGGAGGAGAACGGGCCAGTAGGCTGATAATTTTGTGGGAGGGTGCGATCAAACGAGGAGACGGACCAAAGTAGCATCGGAGGCGCGAGCCTGTAGGGGAGTCTGGGGGCATGCTCCCCTGGGAATTTTGAAAATTAGGTTGTCTGAGGCTACATTTCGTGCGTTTTGAAGGCATTATGATATAAAAGCAGGTAGCAAAAAGGGAAGTTAAAAACGTGGATATTACTCGAACTTTCTGGCGCAGAGACTACAGCAAGCCATGATGATCTTCATGATCTTTAGTTGTGTGCCAAGCTCAAGCCTCCTACACAAACAGTGAATCAGAACAGAACTATACTATACATATTTTTTATCAATTCACTTTTTAAATCGTTGGTCAACAAAAACGTCATCATTGGCAGCCTGTGGAGGTGGGGGGGGGGGGGAATGCGGGAATTCTCATCGCACCCCCTTTCCCCACGGGCCTGGGGAAATTTCTGCCTTTGTACTCCAAAAAGTGAAAGATGTAAAGTGCATTTGAATGTGCACATAGAAACTGCGCTACATAATTATCATTGCCTTTACCATTTCTAGACTACTATCTGTTCCAAAAAAACCCTCATATTCTTTTACACTAAGAACGTCCTTTCTAAAGAAAAGTGTGAAAATACAAACAAGACATTTGTACATGTACTTTAAAATTCACTCTAGATTCACTCAGAAACAAAGTTTCAGTTGACAAATTTGAAGGCTGCTTTTACGAGGAGTAAATATTGACTGTACGAATTTATATCAGAAATCCGGCATATGTAAAGTGGAGTAAACAGACTCAATCGAGCTGAGAGATGTTAGAAGCAACGCAACCAAACGCGCACTTTAAGCTCGAAAAGGAGTTTGAATGAGGAAGATCAGTGGGATTCAGGGGTTGAAGTTAGAAGTGCAAGGCTTAGTGAAGGACAATTTAATTTAGTAAGTGAAAATGGTATTTATTAACAGAAAGTCATGTATCTTCGTTTTAATTTCTGGCGATATCATTTAAATAACTGATTTCGCTGTTAGAATCGAAAATTGTCAGCATAAATGAACTTTAACACGGTGTTTTCTTTCTCACGGTCGGCGATGCTTGAAATAACTTCGATCACAGAAGAAAAAACAATAATAATAATGAAATAGACGAAAATAGACGAAAATAGATGATTTTCATTACATACCAGATATTTGCAGCCTGAAAACAGTCAACTGAATTTTATTAATGAAACACGCCAGGAGCGAATTTTGCACGCTAAAGTCAAGGGATTCGGTGTGTAAAACTGCTCTGTTTTTTGGTCTTCTAGTTCATTTTCGCTTCTTTTATCCGTTATAAACCTTATCCGACATTCGAGAGGTCTTTCCAATGTTGCCGCCGCCGTGTTCAAAAGAGTTGCTAAATTGACTTTTTATTCAAAAATTTGGTTTTATCAACGGAGTTGATAATGTAAATTGGCCACCGTACAGAGATTCGAAAAGCTGACGTTTCGAGCGTTAGCCCTTCGCTCTGACGCAACTTCATGACTTTTTATTCGTTTTGTAATTTAGCTGAAACGTTTACCAATTTTTGAGCGAGTAAGTAATGGTATACAATAACTCGATTTCAAAATTAAAAAAAAAATCCTAGTTATTTAGACCCTATTTAAACAAGTATATAAGACAGAACAACAACATTTTATTATTTTGCTCTGGTGGGCCACTGTGCGGTGGGAGGTGTTTCAGTTATTTTAACAATTATTATTCATGTTTTGACTTCTTCTTGACGAACTAATGTCACTATGACATTTTCTGGTTTAAAACAGAAGTTTTGACAACCATTTATTTTTGATCCTCTTTGTCAACTGAGTTGAATCCAAATGGCCAGGGAATATAATACTGTCAAAGAATTCGGTTAACCTGGGTTTCATTCGTTGGAAACCTTCCGATGGAAATGTGTGATCCATTTACAACTTTTGAAAGGTCTCACGAGTTCCAGGCTATTCACGGCGCGTAAAATCGCAATCACCGGGCGGCGAACGGATTTGAGTCACATGGAACACGTTTTTCACCCGATGGAAAGTTTTTCAGGGGCACCCAACGTCAATTGTCGGAAAATATCTGTTCGGAAGACGATTTGAGATCTAGACTTTTCGGAACATTTGTTGTAAAATTCCTTGCTTGGCTGCCTGTCCTAGGATTTTTCGAACATCTAAAACATGGCATAATTGCCCATTTTTAACGGATTTTTACCTGCACTGCGCTTTAACTTGCTGTCAAAAAGAAATTAAAGTGAAGTCGGATGATCGACATGCTCGATGCCTATGTTACTCGATTCCGGCTTTTACTTTCTTCAATCTTAAGTTTCTAGTTTTAATATTTTGTAGCAACCACATGTCCTCTCAGGGGGCTATTTACATTGTATCGTTTTCTTCAGAAATACAGGGGACTATTTACATTGTATCGTTTTCTTCAGAAACAATGCGTAGTTATTTTGACCACAACTTACCTTCTTAAATCTAATAATATACATGAAAGTTTTCTGCAATCTGATTGGCTGAGAGAACTGCAGTTTTTCGGTAACAGTGCAGAAGAAGAGGTAATTGAATGCAAAATTAGGTAATTAACTGCACAAAAAGGTCATAAAGCAAAGTATTCTGACTGGTCAATGAACAGAGAAGTTCACAGAAAGCCAATCGAATGCGAGCCCTGGATGACTCAAGCTGAATTGACAAAATGGCGAACAGATTTGGTGAGAACGCGAGAATAGCAATGTTTTCATTGAAAGTTTGAAGAAAACTGCAAAACAAAGACTACAGAGGAAAGCACAAACAACTGGATAAGGAAAGCTTTGAACTGGTCGCCCTCAACAAAATTGTCGGAAGGATTTCAGTTTATGCCACAGTTCTAAGAAAGACGAACACTGAGGACTGGCAAGACTACGAGGCGGCTGACAGTCTTCGCGTAATGGTGAGGGTCAAGATGTACACGCTTCTATCCTCAAACTATTGTTTCCTTTCTTTTCTCGAGTGGGGTCCAGTTTGGGCGTAGACTATTAAAATCTCCCTTAAAATTCCACGCACAAGCCGGTGTTAAATTCCGGCAAGAATACTTGAATATCCACCTTCCTCCCCCGGCATCATTTCTACCATTTAGAGTGTAAAATATACTTTGCGTTAAACATTGACAAAGGTTTTCGAGTACGGCCCAAGGCTGAAGTCCGAGGGCACAGTTTTTCTCTATACGGACAGACCAAGGCCGGTGAATTATCTCATTATTATTTATTCCTAAAAAGATGTGCTGGCTGGGAACCATTCCATAAGGCTGGCCTGCGAAGCTTATTATCAAAAGAGAAATATCAGGCAATGCCGCAATGATAGTTTGACAGATAGGTTGATTCTGTTCACAATATTTTACTAATTTGTAAAACAACTCTGTTTACTTTTGAAAACATTTCAAAAGGCTTCAAGAAAATCTATTTTTACTCGTAACCGACACCTGTCACACAAGCTCTCGCAACGAGGGCTAGGATTCCGCCTGGGTTGGAGAGCAAGATTCCGCTTCCCGAGCCAATCAGATCGCAGGGTTCGCAGAATTCCGCCCTCTCGAGCTTTGAGAAAAAGAAATGTTATTCACCAGGTGAGAGGTTCGTATTAGGAACTTGAAACTGTGCCGGAGCTCTTGGATACAGCCAGATGGTGCTGGCCGGAGTGGTACTCAAGTCAGAGGGCACAGATTTTCCCGATACGGACCGACCAAAGGCTGTTGAATAACGTTCCTTAAAAAAAAAAATTGAAATGCTTGCAAAAGAAACCCAAACAATCCGGGGCTGTAATCAGGGCAAGATCCCAAAACAATTTCTAGCGAGTAGATAGGATAGAAAACGGGGACAAAATAAATTTAAAAAGGGGCTTCATCGAAACATTTTTATAAACGCAAAATTAAGGGCAACTATCTCTTTATAGTTTATGAAAAAAATTGCATTGTAGCCGGAGTGATGTAATTAACGATTTAGCAGGCAACGATATCGCCCGAGTTCAAGACCGAAATTTTTATCAAATCGAAGCAGAACGAATGTAATATTGGTTTTTAAGAAAAGGAGTAATCGAAGTTCCCGGAGGAAAGATCTCCCAGAGAAGAGAATCAACCCACATATCGACGTTTTGTCCGGAACCGGTTCGTGTTCTCAGTTAACAATAGGGAGCTTAAGATCTACGACGACGACGTCGACGACAACGCCACAAAATAGTGATATCATTGGTTAAAAGAGCATAAATAATCGTGCTGCACGTGCGGCACGGATTATTGCTCATATTTTTGCGGTTCTCTGCATGACGACGACGTGAAATCACCAAATTTTGGGTTTTGACGACAACGTGAGCATGCAACAGAGAATCTTTCATTCTCTATTTTCACTGTGAAATCGCTCTTACCAATTTAGTTTTGGGATACTTCGCCCGTATTTTAGGACGTGAACGAGATGGAATAATCGGGAAAGACTTATAATAGAGCAAAGTTTTATTTTGAGGTGACGTTTTCGTTGACGTCGCCGTCGTAGATCTTAAGGTCCCTAATGCGCGCACTGCTTCGCAAATTGTGTATCTTATCCCTTCTTGCAATTTATAGTTCTTTCAGCTTTAGGATTTGTTAAGGATTTCAGTTGATATCGATGATGTGATTTCTAAAGATTATTTTAAGATTTCAAGATTTTATTATTCAAGTCGGATGCAGTTTATCAATTACAAATACGCGACCATACTTTCCTTAGCGTTGCCGTAATTTTATCGTAGTTATGCGGAATATCATGCTGTGTTATGTCTACAGCAGGCAACAGAGAAGACGGAGGGAAGTAAATAACTGTAAGTGACTTACAAAAAAAAAAAAACGTTAATTTTGTTCTTTCACAGAGACGTTTTTGAATATTAAACATAGAGCCAGGAGGCCGGGAACAAAATCAAGAAGTATGTTTCAGGAAGGCCGGAAGCTTAAATGGTTTCAACTCCTTATTAAATTTAATCTTCATTTTAATTAAAGACGGAATTACAAAACAGGTCAACGAAACAGTAGGGCAACTTTCAAAACAAGCAATAATAAACAGTGGAAGAGAATAACACCGGGGTTATGTTTACCGCTCTATTGCAAAAAGCAAATAAGGCGCGGCAAGTTTTTAAGCTGGATTTGCTTTTGTTTACTTTTAATAATGAATCCGGTAGGGAGAAGTATTAAGATGGGTCAGGATTTCGGAAACATGAATTGGTGTCGAAGGAAAGATAGTTTATAATAGTAAGATATGAGAGATTTCCCCTAGTGTGCCAGAGTTGCATTTGCTGTTCTGAGAGGTTCCACAGAGACATGCTCACCGGCTAGAACTGATGCGCTCACAAAGTTATGTAACACTGTTGCCGTGTTGCTCTTACTCTTAAAACTGACTTCCTTTAAAAGGAACGTCATTAATGAGCAACGATCGAATTTGCAAATACTTACTACATAAATGTTGAATTAAGACTTTTAGTGTCGTCAGGATGTGTTCAAATTGTCTGTGAATCGGCATCATCATCTTTTCCATGTATCTTCTCGATCTTCTGGAATTACGATTTCAACCACTTCGCTTTTTTTTCGGAAAAATGAAAAAGTGACCTGAAATTGCTTCAATACATGGAGTTCAATTGGAATCATAAATTGCAAATGTCAGTCATATAAGGCTCTTGGAATTTTTTGATAATTGATAGCGCTTATCCACTACGATATATTCTCGCAGGAGGTGTCGACTTCAATTCAGGGCGATTCAGCTTATAGCGTTTGCCTTGTAAGACTAAGAGTAGTTTTCTTTGTCTTTCTGGTGTGCACATGCAATTGAAGCCAAACTCATTTGCATAATATCTGCACCTGCAGTCTCTGTCATCTGGAGAAAGGAAAATCAGCTATGGAAGTGGTGAGAGGTCCCTTTTTTCGGGTAACTGGTAACTGAAGAAGCCGGCAGGCATTTAACGGCGAGTACCTTCGAATTTCACGAACAGAAGAGAACTTACTGGAGGGTGGATGGCTAAGATCGGTGATGCGGCATCTCTCCACTTTCTGTTGTGAGTGCGAATTATTTCTTATTACATCACTTCTTGTTTCAGCTTACATCGTAGGTATGAAAAGCGATTGGATCTTGCCTTAACGTATCTGATAGTTTTGCTAAAAAACAAAACAAAACACGATAAACTAAAACCAAGAGGCCAAAGTGGCAGGTGTCCTTTCTATAGATCATTTGTTATAATTCGAAGGGCTTTGATGCCGGCCGTGTTGCGAAAAACAGTGTTTGTCCACAGAGAGGTGCTATATAAGGACTTAAGACCCGGCATAAAATAACAAATACCAGAGGAATTTTCTTTTCGAGCTTAAAAACCCTTTCTTGAAGTACTGAAAAACAAACTGTGCAATTTGTCAAGATCGGAGGGATTCTTGTTCATTGTTTTGACTTTTAGGGACTGTTCAAGAATTTTTTACGTCTAACTAAAAAATTAAATTATTAATTTGAGCGGGTTACTATTTCAAACAACTTGGTTTTCATCTATAGGGTATGACCTGCCCGTTTCTCGAAGGTCCCGAAACTTTACGGGCCATTTTCGGGTTTCACAATTCCCTTTGTATCTCAAGAACAGAGAGGATTTAAATCGTTAAACTTCACAGTAATTTTTCTTTTTGTTACCTTGAAAACATGTCAAAAGATCGGCTTTCCAAAACAAGCGGTTGCCAGTTTCATAAATGGCTTTTCAGGCCCGAAAGGATATTGGGACTGCTGCACAGTGAGATTTATGAAAGAATATGTTATCCGGAGGAAAACTTCACTTCAGTCAAGCGAAACTACGTTATGAAATTCAACGTTGATGTAGAAAAAGAATAAAAATAGGAAGAATCAAATAAAGCGGATTATAAATGCTCCAAACTTGGAACTTGTCCGGCTGTAAGATCTCGTCTCTTTAAATTTATCGCAGCGCGCGCAGTACGATGGCGAGAGCAAAGGGCAAACGTCATGTAGTATTACACACCATAGTTCTTAACCAGTGAGAAATTTGCTTATTTTAGAGACTTACAGTATTTTAATTTTCAATGAACGGTGTAGCAAATCGCATAAATTGATATTGTCATGGAGAGAAACAACTGGTGGAATAATTTTGTTCTGTCAACTTTTAGTTGAATTGTATTATGTATTTTTAAATAATTAATTAATTAAAATTAAAAAACAACTCCAAAAACCACTTCTTGATCCAAGATACGGCAGGATAAATTGAAATCCTTTTTGCAAGAGCTTATTTTCGTTTCAGTATATCATCAGTCAAAGAATGATCTGAGTTATAAGAAAAAGATGATAAAATAAATACATTAAAACGTCACCATACTTTACACTGACGTTTTTTATCACCTGTTCTATCGACCTATCTGTCACCGAGTAAATTTGATCATCAGTTGATTTCTTCTCCCACTTTGCGTTATTTATCGACACCTCTGCATAAGGAATTCGAGATTATATTTTACCACCCACGTGGCATACAGGGAAACAAAAGCACGGTTGTTCAGGAATAAGTCAGCCTTCGGTTCAAAACTATCAGTCAATCACCTTTATTTCAAAGTCATAAAGTTCAAATTGGCCTGGCATATATTTTGCCAATCTTTTGGCAAGTTCCTGATTCCCAACGACTGCATATGAATTCTGTTTGGTTGAAAACGAATGCGACAGACAGGCTCACAAGCTTTTCTTCAAGGGTAAGAAGTCGAAATTTTACCTGCGTTCAATTAATACAACTGCCATAGTTTGCTTCTATGCAACACTTTATTACACGCGGCTTAAATTAGTTTTCAACGACAGCGTGACCTTTTTCTATTTTGCGTTAGTAAGTTTTAGTGTAATGACTCACAATATATTTATGATGCCGACTGACTTATCGATACATAGACTGGCAGATGAAAAAAGAACTGCTATCCAAAAGGGCCTTCCCCGAAACCACTCATTGAAAAAGAGGACCCCTTTTTTTCAAACATTGTAACTTTGGTTCGGATATATAACTGCGAGGAAGGCTGTTTCAATAACGGAAGAGGCCAAATTGCTCTCTGATTCCCTTCCCCAAAAACTTACTGGTAATGTCTTTCTTATGTAGAAAAGACAACAAGTTCCTCATTCAATATAAATCCACAGAGCAAGGTCAAGCAAGCCACAAAATTTAACAGGGGACCAAGATAACCATCATCAAGCGGTGTATCATGTTCCCACACTAATCAACGTTTTTCACGTTTTAAAAGACGTTTAGCTTTTTCAAGTGGTGTTGTATGTACCCTACCGGTGAATAAGTCATTTCCACGGTTTCATTGAAAACATCCAAGAATTTTGGTCATGTACCTCTTGCATTGAAATCAATTCTTATTTCGGTTCTTATTCCGAAATAAGAATTTAGAGGCAGTTTCCATATAAAAATCACCCCAAAGATAATTTGATGTTATCGAAAAAACATACAAAAGATGTTTTCACCGTAACCTCCTGGCAAAGTCTCATGCTATTCTGTCATAATTCTAATTTCAGAATTGAACAGTTCCTCCTTTTTGCATACCATTCTGAAGCAATCGATTACGTTGCTGCTATTCAATTATTGCATCGACTGAACTCAGACATATGAACACATTCGAGCTAAACACGAGTTTGTCAGAACGTCTTTCTAAATTCAGAAAATCAGGGAAATGTATATTCCTGGTAACTGAATGTGGTTTGAAGTCACCAGTCAATCAGTCATTCCAGTTTTTTTGGGCAGGAGTTCGGTTTATTTAATTTTTATTTCCCAAGGCGCCCAAGAGGTGAGCTCATATCAAAAGAGTTTCTTCCATTTTTTGGCAAAATGCAAATTTTAGTCTAACCGACGTTTGCCTTTTTCCGTAGACGTGATGCTTAAATTAATCTCTATTAATTAGACTCTACAAGCTGGGAAGTTGTTACCGGTGCAACTTATTGATTCGAATTTCCCTTATCAGGCAGACTTGCATTTAATTAGAAGCTCTCAATTTTCCACGCCATCTGCCAAGGGAAGTTATTTCTCTTGGAACGGTGTTAATTTAAAGATCTCACGTTCTTATTGTTTTCAAATGGCAATCACAATGTAGCGTTTACATTGAAAGTTTTAAATAAACTTTGTGAGCGTTTTTACTTGTTCCCGATTTAAATTTGTCTAAGATTCATTGTCCTTCTTTCAAATTGTGCACTAGGTTTATCTTTTTTTCGTGGCAAATGACAAAATGTGTTATCTGAGAAATGTTTAATGTAGACAGTTGAATCAATCTTTTAATTAGTGGATCCCAACTGGAAACAAAGAAAAAAAGGATGTTGACGACTTTACTCAGAGAAATCTGTCAAAATGGTATACAAATCTTCACGATTGCAACTAAACTGAGATAATTGGCAAAAAAGGCCTAAATTTGGGCTGTTTCTTTCGCGATTTCGCAATGTACGCCAATTTTCCGTTTTCTTTCAAGGTTCAAATTTCTTTTCATACTCGGCTCTAATGTTACTAGCTTTACTACGCAAGGATCCTTCAAAAGAATGATAAGAAATTGTTTCTTACAAAATATTAATGTTAAATTTGCATAGTTCATAATTTGCATCTCATGCACTTGAAATAAGTAACGAAAAAATACGGCTGCTATTTGGATAATCTTAGCTTAATTGTGACAGTGATTGTTATCCGACAGGGTTGTGGCTAGGAAAACCCTGGATGTTGAGGAAGTAGTGGGTTAAAGGCACACATTAAAGGGAACGTCAAGGCATGCTCCCTCTCCCTCCCCCCCAGAAACTTGAAGTCGCTAAGGTTAGCTGGTGTCTCACCATTACATTTAGATGCTGGATAATTATATAGTCGCGTTGGTTAACACTGGAAAGCGAACGATATCGATCGGCCAACTTAACGTCAATAACACCTTCAGGCCATAAAACATGATTTGATTTAATTCTGATTTAGTTCATTTACCACACAATAAAATGCAATAAATATAAGTTATGCCTAAATTAATAAAAGAATGCACCCTGCGAGCAGAGCCTCCTTTTGTCTTTTTCTTTACTGAGGAGGAGAAAACTAGGCTCTGCCCGAATCGCGTCAACTCTTTGAAGCCGCCGCAGCCCGAACTTCTGGACTAGTCAATCTTGTTTTCTCTCGTCAAACCGGTTATTCCAGTGCGAGCGTCCGTTTAGTGACAAAACCGATGGTTATAATTGAGCCCGCTGTACCATGAAAAACCAAGATGGCGGCGAAATCTGGCATATTTGGCTTGGGCTCGAGACTGTATCCTGGCAACATGCAGCGCATATTCAATAAAGGTCTTACTCGATTCATGCAGAGCCTTTCTCGAGAACGCCAAAATCGAGCAAGCAAAAGAAAGGCTCTGCTTGCAGGGTGAAAAGAATGTTACAACTAATGTAAAGTGTGTCGAGGTGGTCCAAAGGGAACAATAGAGGCTTGTAACGTTTGCGCTTCCCCTATACTTACAGCAAACTACATAGAGCGACTAACTCAGACCATTTCCGAGTTCATGTCTGCCTCTTCTTCAAAGCGAGTCTAAGTGCGAAGTTTTTGTGATGGTAATTAGTTCTACGTTACATATGAATGAAAACTAGTTTTCATAAGAAAAACTTCCCTCTTAGATTCTCTTTGAAGAGGGGTAGACACGAACTCAAAAATGGCCTAAGACGACGATAAACTTTGTTTATTTAAGTTTTATCAAACGAGTTGATTAAAAATTTGTGAGATGCCGTCTCGAGCGTTAGCCCTTCGTCAGGGCGAAGTTCAATTGGTCCGCAAAAAATAAAGCGCAAATTACTGAGATATGATTGGTCGAAGAATAGGCCATTTTCCGTGACTTCTCAACTTATTGTACGGATGAGCGCGCATTATTTTTTCCCTTGTTTGTTAAAAATGAGGCTAGGGTTAAAGACCATTTCACATAAAAAATGAGGCAATACTGATGCAAATCAACACAATATGGTAATTTCACAATACTCATAATACTCAATGTGGTCATTTCATAATGTTCATGAAAAATGGTGCTCAAGTGGAACTGTAAATGGATTTTTCTAATCCAAATTTGTTGTTGTTTACAGTCTTAAACTGCATAAACTCAATTGAGAGTACACATGCTTTATAATTTACTACGAAAATGATTCGTTTTAGAATCAGAGCCAGACTGAGAGTTTTTCGCCAAATTTATAATAGTGAATTTCGTTCGCTGTCATGATTAACAATTATTCACCGAAGTGGAGGTGGATAGTGGTGGATATTTACCGAGCCTTTAATTTGTTCTAGTAAATACTACACAAGTTGAATAATCAGTCGAGTTTATCGATAAAATGTGCTCCTCGGTAACCCGAATAAAACGGGAAGCCATATTGTCTTTCTCCGTTTGCTCAGAGGTGTTCACCTCCCATCTATAGGCAAACAGAATGCGCGGAAAGCGCTATTCACTTGAGTGGTACATACTAAAAAGAGTTATTAATTGAAACGCTCGTTCGAACACTTGAGTGCGATATCAATCATCATAGACCCATCAAGTAGGTACTTATAAAACTGTTTTAATGCCACTTAGACGAGTATGCTTTTTGAATAATTTTCTCGTTTTGTGTTATGACCTTTCCTCACTTTTACTATTGTATGGATTTTTTTTTTCTTGACGTGACATAATAGCGTTATACCTGGCAGCTTGTTCACATTACGGTCAAGTTCGTTAACAATTATGTGTTTGGATGTTTCTCACAAAATCAAGAATGAATATTATTGACGTCGACGTTTTCAGAAGAAAGACTTTATTTAGACAGGGTGGCCAATTCAGCCAATAAAGTATGCAGTAGCTGGAAAGTAGGATAACATTTTAATTTTATCAGGGTGCAGGGATGGTGCGGTGGTGAGGGTACTCACCTTCCACCATTGTGGCCCAGGTTCGATTCCCAGGTTCGGCGTCATATATGGGTTGAATTTGTTGGTTCTCTACTCTGCACCGAGAGGCTTTTCTCCGGGTACTCCGGTTTTCCCCTCTCCTCAAAAAACCAACATTTGACTTGACTTGCGTTAATTATCGATTTCAGTTTACAGAGTCCCCATTTAGTGCTCGAGCGCTAGAAAAACTTGACACTTAAAGTTCCTTTCCTTTTCTTCAATTTGGCCCCAAGCGAACATACCCGTGTTTATCAATATACTTTTCAACAGGTTCTCAGTTCGATCACAATAGGTTTATTTACAGCGTATCGATAAACATAGGGAAGGATTTTCACGATCTCGCTAATAGATCTCTAAATGGAATAACTTGCATGAAAATTAACATTTAATTGCATAATTACCTCCTCTCTTTCTGCTAGTCGTCTAGGTAATTGCATTATCATCAACAGAGTTGTGGCACCCGGTCCCCAACAGTACCACGTCAACATTGATTTACATGCATTTGAGCCTAACAATATCTAAACAAAAAAATCACACTCATATCGCATAGACGATTAAACTTGTTGATTGCTAACTAAAAAAAACCTACTCACTCCAATAAAGAAAAGGTCGTAAGAGAAAACACCCTTACGAAGAACTAATGCTCGTAACTGCCATTACGTACTCCAGCCATGACAAAGTGTGAAGTGGTAAAAAGTGTTGAAGTGTGTGTGCTATTAGCGTTGGAACACATCAGGATAATTGCCGCATCATTAATTTTTCACCTATTTGCATATGGTTAACAAAATGCGACTGGTTCTGCTCACACGAAAGTACCTCTAATAGTTTTCTTGCCGGCTGAGTGTGGCTATCACATCATCGATAGTCGTTTTAGTATCTCGCGTCCTTTCCTTAGACTAAGTCTAGCCACGATTTGTCTGGCAACCACCATCTCATTTCACAAAAGACAGCAAATCTCAGGTTCGTCCCTCAAAGAAATGTGCAGAGGTTGCTGTATAGTTCTCGTCTGCCATGAGCCAAGTTTACAGAAACCCTTCCGTTTAGCTATTCTTAGGTCGAACCTGAATTTTTTCACCGTCATATTTGTATACTCGTGGAGAGTTGTCACTTTCATTCTTGAAATGTCTGAGAAACTTTCTATCTGAAGAAGCAATATCCAGGCAGTATGCATTGAATTGGATCATAACTGAAGCCATTTTTGAAGCCGCTGTCATTTACACGGGGTAAAGCTTAACCTAAACATAAGCTGCTCATCACGGTGTCTGGCACGGGATAAAGACAAAAACAATTTGAAAGATGTGGTCTATAGTAATGTTACGTGATTTAACACACCTAAATCATCGGCATTTAGCTAAGTAAGCGACTTTGCGAACCAAAAATCCAAAGTCCTTTTCTCGTCCTCAGGTATGGCAAATGAAAGAACTCAACAAATGACTTCGGAGCGTGTTATTTTCATTATCTGCTATTTTTTGTCGACTTCCACTGTGAACAGCGAAGACGCCTCCTGCAAAAAAGATCTCTACATTGGTGGATTTTTTGGTGTCAACATTAGTGAGAATGGCGCATGGAGCTCAGCTGCGCTTATCCCTGCTTTGGAAATGGCACTTGATCACGTGAATAATGATTCCAACGTCCTTGTAGAGTACCAACTGAAGTACGTGTGGCGTGACTCCAAGGTAAAGTACTGAAACCGCCATGTCGAAACACAGAAGGGATTTATACACTGTCACTTAATAAGTGAGTTGATGTGGTAAATCGGCCACCGTAAAGAAATTTTCTCATCCTCAGATGTGTCGAGAGTTGACGTTTCCAGCTTTATCCCCAACGTATTCTCATTGTCCAGGGACCGGTTGCTCGAAGCCTGGTTAACGCTAACCGTTGGTTAAGATGTATCAAACCTAAAGGTTTCCATGGCGTTTAACGCTGGTTAGTGCTTAACGTGCTTCGAGCAACCCGGGCCAGGTTGCTATATCCCCACCAATAGCGTAGTAGCTCCGTCTTTCACTACATTTAACAATTATTCGCCGAAGGCGAGGTGAATAATTGTTTTAGTATTTGATTTATTTGAAAAGTCTGTCACCTCGACAAAATGGCTTGCGGCCATTTTGAAAAAACCGCTTAGGTGATTATCGCGTAATAATCAACTCAAGTACAGCCAATCAGCGCAGGGAAGTTTTATTGTTTCCTTATGGCAACCGTGACGTCATGTGAAAACCAAGAATTCCCAGCCAATCAGAGGTTGAAGCAAAACCAATTGTCAACGTATAAAACATTGACCTGATCTTGTCGATCGGAAAGAAAAATGTCCCGGTGCATGCCTTTGGAGAGATATATCATATAACTTGTGATGTCATGGACTCTGACTACAGCACGAAAGGAGGGGAAGGGAGGGGAAGGGGGAATGAAGGGGCGGGTTGTAGTAAAAAAGCATGGATTCTTGTATCACTTTGTTGAAAAGGTTTTTTTAACTTCTGAATAAATCACGTCAGTGTTGTGTCACAATTTCAAACTCTTGGCAAGGTTTCGAGTTTGTGAATACTATACAGCACTGCGTCAGTCTAAACATCAGATAGCACCCATGAAATGTCGGTTTTTTTTTCTGGTTTTTAGTGTGAAAGCGGCGCAGGCATACGGGCAATGCTCAAGATGATTGACACAAAGCCTCACAAGATTGTTTTCTTGGGTCCTGGATGCTCAGTTGCGACTACGCCAGTTGCGGAGGCAGCCCCTTACTGGCACGCAGTGCAGGTGACATTGCTCAAGACTAGTGGCCTCTACGACCAGTTTGTTTTTTGGCTAGTTTGGCACTTCCTTACTTAGGTTGATCCGTTTGCTTTCAAATATCGAGACACATATCGTCGTTATTTGCCCCTGTCCGTTGCAGGTGAATTTGACCGATTCCCATGAAAAGCCTTCGCGTCGTTCTGATCTTTTTATATCGCCCAAGTCATTGCTGGATGCCCTCTCACTCTCTTTACTTCTTTCTCGTCATTTATTCTAAATGTGTCCCAGCCACGTCAATCTCCGTCTTCGGATTTTTTCCGACAGAAGATTTTGCCCCGCTCTCTCTCTAGCACTCTTTGTCAAACGCTCTTTCTCAAGCCCTGCGTATGTTGAAAGATCTAAAGTATTTTTGTAGCTTTTGGTAAGCAAGGCTTGCTGAAGAGAAGAAAATAAATTAAAAATTGTTCTTAATTAATTAAGTTAAATACAGTGAACACTCGCATATAAGAACACTGATTTCAGCCGGGTTTCAGGCTGATTGTGTTCTTATTTAAGGGGTGCTTAGTAAGAAATCAGCCTGAAAGTGTTCTTAAATTTTCATACAATTTGTTTCACAAATACTTCAAATTGTACATTACTAGAGGTCTAATTGACATACAAGTCTTTTAAAAATAGATTTCAAAGTTTGTAGTGGTCCTGAACACCATATTGCTTTGATCACTTGCTGTACTGTACTTTTTGCTTATTCTTATGGCCTTTCCATTTATATTGAGAACATGTTTTATTTATCAGGTTGAATTTGTTCTGACTTACTTATGTGGTGCGTTATTGGCCAAATTTCAGCCTGATATTCCTAATCCACTTGTTCTTATAGAGCGTTTTCACTCACGTGACCAGTAGCCATATTGGATTACTGAAACAAAAGCAAGTATTTGCATAAAAAAGAGAGTTCAATTCCCGGAGGATTAGTTTGGTACACCATCATGGCCGCCATTCCTTTGTTTTGGAACACCAACATGGCCGCCGTGACGTCATGTGAAAATGCTCTATATGTGGGTGTTTACTGTACTTAAAATAGCTCGTCTTCTTTTGGTTTAGATTGGGTTCAGCACGTCATCACCTTTGTTTTCAAACAAAGAAAAATTCCCCCTCTACTTCAGGACCAGCACTCCCGAAACGATGGAAAACCCATGCAGACTGGCGTTACTCAAGCATTTTAAGTGGAACAAAGTGGCTCTGATAATTCAGAACCTGGACATTTATGTATTGGTAAAGAGCTTGAAGTCTAAAATAAATACACACATACATGGATCTCGGGGAAAACGAAAGCGGGCGATGAGTTAAGTTTAAACCGAAGGAAAGTATGTTTACAGACAAATTTGTTCGAAATTTGTATTTTAAAACAGCGTTTAATCAAGAAAAGTGAACTTTAAAATCGTTTATTCTCACTTTCAAATTTCATGGGCGCAGCCATCTTGAATAATTGTGACGTGTAACGACACAAATAGCTTTTGTCTAATAACAATATGGGCAACCGTAACACGTAACAAATATTCAAGATGGCAGCGCCGGCAAAGTTTGAAAACAAAAGTAGGCGATTCTAAAACTTATTTATTTTGGATACAAACACTTTCTTTGAAAATACTTCAGACTGACTTGGCTGCAACGAATCTTTCCTCTGATTTAAAGTTATTTCTTCGTTGAAATGGAGGTTCCCTTTAAGGGACCCTGTACGAAAACACTGGGGTAAATCACAATTCACCTTTCACCATCAGTTTAGCTTCATTGTTTTGTTTTCCCTCGTCAGATTTCGTGATCATACTCCAAAGTCTCTCTTTCCAATTTTGCAATTTGCACGCTGACAGGAAGGAAGAAGATAGGAGGCAATTCCATTAAGGAGGCAATTCCATTAAGACATTCACATGATCTGAAATGATGACCATTAACATTTTGGAATTGGGAGGATACTACCATACATATTTTTGTGTCTACCCCGATATACTTAGTCGGTAGTGTGGCAGTTGTCTCAAGCTGCAAAATATTCTGGAGTTGTAGCACCTTCTACTGTTTTTAAGTTTAAGTAAAGCTTCTTTGCTTGGTCATTTGTTTTCGGTTTGGATTGCAAGCCAATCACATTGTACCTCACGAAAAATGCTACAGCACCCCATACGTAAATTTCCTCTTTGCCACGAGACTTATCATTTAAAAGTCTCGTTGGTATTCAAATGATGGTAGCAGTTTGGCTTTATATCTCATAAGGATTCGTCATTGGATATTATGTCAGTAAACAATTTTGAATTGCGAACGTATTACAATGCATATTTGTAGTAGCCTGTCCATAGACTAGTAATTTTGTGGCCAGCGTGACATACGTATAATTCGCTACATGAATTAACATACGAACCTGAAAAGATCCCTCATTGAATTCTATTTGGTCTTCTGCTAAGTTGAGTTAAGAATACTCTAACTTTGGAATTCCTTGCGGAAATAATAAAAGTAGAGTCGGAGATTTAGAGATGGCGTTTCTGAAAATGGATCTTCAATAGCATTTTGCGTACTGAACTTTTGTGTTTAGTTGAAAACTCTAAGATCTGGATTCTGAAATCTAAATCAGGATTCTCAATGGAACGCACTTTTCATCACAACTTTAAACTGTTGAAAGCAAGAGGTGTAAATAAGAACAGCTGTAACACATGTGATCTTTTCATTTTCGTTTGTCTCAAGACAAGAGAAGAGCTGATTCCAATGTTGGAGGCAGCGAATATCACCATAATTGCAGCGGAAAGCTTCAAAAACGACCCAGCCTCGTCGGTCAAGTATTTACTGAAGGTAAACGAAGAAGGCACTAACTGTTTTAAGTTTAAGTCCTACTCACAAGTTAATCATAAGTTCTTAATTCCTTTGAGACGTCTCACCGAATCATTCAATTTCTATTCGTCTTTAGGATAGAGATGCCAGGATCATCATTGGCTTAATGTACGAGGACATGTTCAGGAAGGCTATGTGCACGGTAGGTAGAATGCTCTTTTGGGGGTAAATCCAAGCAATAGATGTGTGGCGAGTCACGCACACTACCCTTGCCTCTTTAGAAATATAACAAGACTGTGTTGTAATGATCTTAACACTGAAACCCAGTTGGCTCTTGGCTGATGAGACGACTGTAAGGTATCTTTTCGCTGGGTTATTTTCGACACAGGGCTTCGTCACATTCATGAAGGCACAGTTTTCAAAGGGACAGAGATGTTACTCACTCATTCACTCCCAAGAGCCGCCTCATGAACAAGTTATGTCGCCTGGCGTTAACCTTCACTTTACGCTCAAGGTCTTTTTCTTATCAACAAGGCGGAGTTGCCAGAAGCAAGGGTTTCCCTAACTCTTAGCCCCTAAGAGTGACCAGCATCTGTATCTTTTCCTTACCGTCAATATCAGTTCTTAATCAAACATAAACTGGACTTGAGAATGAAGGAAATGATTACTTAAGAGGAGATTTCTATTTTCTCTTTATAAGCCCCAAAACAAATGTATAGAAAACAGTCGAGAGAATATCCACTTTGACATACCAGGGGTAAATGAATGAAGGGGTAGTTTCTAAAGAAACTATGGTGCTGCGTCGGTGGAGAAGTAGTATACAAAAAATGGGTTTCATCAACGGAGTTGATAATGTAAATTGGCCACCGTACAGAGATTCTAAAAGCTAAGAAGCTTAGAATCTCTGTACGGTGGCCAATTTACATTATCAACTCCGTTGATGAAACCAAATTTTTGTATACCAGGGGTAAAATACCATGTCCTCATAATATGACTTAACCTTAACCTGACCATGGCTCGATCACTGCAGTCCAGGCAACGCAATTCTATACATGGCTTAAGGGTAACGAGTACGTCTTAGCCTTTCTCGCCATAGACATTTTTCCTATGCTACAAAAATTGAGTACCCATCGTATGCCCAGTAACCTGGCCTGTCCAAGCGAGGTTGGAATTGATTTGTTTTGATACAGACTGCTTTTAACTGTAATGCAGAATAGTTAGCATCAGAACTATATGTTGAACACATAGAATGTGACTGTTGAACTATGAACCATAACCACGTCAACTCAAGCCTTATTACCAATGGCATGGTAACTAAGCTCAAAACTGACAAATGACCTATCAACAGGCTTACAGAGAGAAATTATACGGAAAAAAATACGTGTGGCTCACTGTTGGTTGGTACAACGAGGACTGGTGGCGAAAAGGGGACGTGGAATGCAGCGCAGAACAGTTGATAGAGGCTGCTGCCAATTTGATAGAAACTTATCCGCTTCCACTCAGTACATCGAAGGAACCCACCATATCTAGGAGGGTAAGCATCGCTATTAGTGGCACTAGAGAACTTGTGCAAGCTGCTGTATTCAACTGGGAAGACGATCTTTTTCCGAATAATCATACAATTTCCCTATTGTTCTCCAGACCGCTTTGCAGCTTAACGCAGAGTACAAAGATCGCATCCGGATTCACAATTATTCTTACAACAGTTACGCTGCGTTCACCTACGATGCAGCCTGGACTGTGGCTCTGATGCTTAACAACTCCATTCATCTACTACGAGAAAAAAACAGGACTTTGGAAAACGTGACTTATCGAGATGGTGTCCCAGCAGAGATTATGCGAGATGTTCTTTTTCGCACAAACTTCTGGGGTATGTCGGTATGTACCTGTTGTTCTACTTTAAGTACATATATTACTGAATTTGAGGCCAGCAAAGAAAGCGACGGCATCTTTGTTTTTCTTAGTTCAAATGCTATGGCGCGAGTTTGAAGTGCAAACATAAGGATCCGTAAGCAGCTCGAGTAAAAAGAGGGTTCGTAAGAAAATTCTTATATCGTCTGTTTATTGAATCGAGAAGGAGAATAGAGCTGGCCACCAAATTAACCAGTCAACGCGAGTACTTAGAGATATAATAAATTTAATTATGTGGCTTTAAAAGAGGCTACATTACAATGATAGCGCGATTGTTATTTTGAAACGGAGAAATTCCTCGAGTGCGATGAACTACAAAGTGGCCTTCCTTTCAAGATCGATGTCCGTTCAACAAATCGAAAGTTTGTCCAATTTCAATAATGCCATGCTCCTGAACTACAATAGGGGATTCAGTACAACAACCCTGAATCAAGGAAAGAAAAGGGTGAATGAAGCAGGAAATTTTGGTGTATCGGGGTAGTGAAAACGGAGGTAAGTGAGAGCAGTGTGAGGCTTACTTGAATAAGAAAACGCACTATAAAAGGCGTGGTACGTGGATGTTTTGTCAATCAACCGTGGTCGTATGTAGAGCTCTGTGATAATTTGTGCAATCAAAGAAGCCCCTAAGGGCATTGTGTCCCAAATATGTTATCTGCCGTTGTTTTATTAACCCCCCTACCCCTGTCCCGTTTCGTCGAACTGGAAATATCTTTTAGGGGTTCCGTCTCTTTGTTGTTGTTTGTTGATTGCCATCTTGGATCATCAATTGTGCTTGACTGAATTCGAACAAAAGTATAACGTGAAGTGACCCCTTTTATAGTGCGTTTACTTTAGTCGAAGATGGCGCACGTTGAGAGCTCATGGAATCGGACGCCATAAGCTAAGTTAAAGGGATTGATAAAAGAAAATGAATGCATGAATTATGATAAATGAATGAATGAATGAATGAATGAATGAATGATTAAATGATTAAATGAATACTGAAATACATCGATGGATGTATATTTGTGTTGGAAATTCCACAGGGTCACGTGACTTTTGATAAAAATGGAAACCGGGAAACTGTCGTCCAAATTACCCAGAACAGACGTGAGTACAAGGCTCTGTAACTTATAATCGGGATTATATTGATGTGCCTTGCTAGTTGAAGTAAGATTATCAATAAGATTCATAGAAACATTGTTATTACAGATGTCATACACAAGACAAAAAGAAAAAGGAGTGAAAAGGCAATTTCTTATTTAGGGAGCTTAAGCACGCTCGTTTTTGAGACGCGGACGGCAACCGGAAGAGAACACTTCGCATGCCAGGACAGTGGTGTCTCCCAGATTTTTACACTAATCATTTTAATGGAAAAAATATACTTAGCTATGTAAATGTGGTTGTGTGAAGACACGTTAAAAGGAAAAACAGCTTACTTCCGGTTGCCATCCGCGTCTCAAAAACGCGCGTGCTTAATCTCCCTATTATTTCATGCCTTGAGCTAGGAGCATTGTAGATTATTAACCGAAACTTTTCCGTTTTATTTGTATTCAGGTGGCGTGAAACAAGTAGTGGCTACATTTGATATTCGTGATAAAAATCTCGTTCTTTTCAACAAGAGCTTTGAATGGGAAGGTAAAAAGCTTAAGCTTGTATGATACGATACTTTCGGGTTCACACAAACCCTAAACACTCTCTAAAGAAAACCTCCGGGTTGCGGTGAAGAACTCCCTTTTAGCCGTAAAGTCGACTCGATCTATTGCAATATAACTGCTTTGAAAATGGCGAGAAACACATCAGCAAACTCTTGGGTGTGGCTGTTCAAAAGCCGATTAACACAGAAGTCTGTGACCTTGAAAGTCGATCCCACTTATTTGGCCTTGGCCCATCAGATTACCAGGGGAACCCAACGAATCTGTTCCTCACATTATCTGTTCCCCAGAGCAATCTTGCTGGCTGGCAAAAATACAGGTGTTTCGATGAGCTGGCTGGGAAATTTTGTTATTGATAAAGGTTTTGCCTGGGAATTACTGACTTTTTCTAGCATTTCAACCCGAGCTGGCTGTAGAAACTCTGAAGACTGAGGACGACTAAAAAAAAAAAAAGGAAACCCCTTCCCTCTCCCAGAGAGTAGTCACAAACATACGACGGCTGGTCAGAGTGATTGCGCTTGCGGAAAAAACCTGTTTTGTCCCGTTTTTGTCGCTTTTGTTCGGTCGTTTTGGATGGAGGGATTTGAAAGCGCGCGGAATTCCTGGCTGGGAAACCAACCAATTTTATCTAGCTGGCTGGGAAATTTCTTGTGTGTCTTGCTGGGAAAAAGGAACAGATAATGTTTTGCCAGCAACACTGAAAAAACACCTGAAAATGCCTTAACAACATTTATTTTCATTAACTGGGGTATAATAATACATTTTACAACAAATTGGTCGTTGGGTGCCCCTGGATTACGGTAGTATCTAAATTTGGAATACACGTCCTGCCAGATAATGCCCAATCCGATTGAGTCTGATGAACAGAGAGATCTGAGATTGGTCCATAAAACCAGGTAACCACGCCACGCAAGGGATTGCCCCTCCAAACGCAAATAGCAATAGCCGTTCTAAAAATAGAAAATACCCTAAACTGATGGGCCGCATTCCATCGAAGATCCACAATTTTGGGTTATGGAGGTCTGGATTAGAGCGGTTTTCAATTGATTGTCGAAAGTAATTAGCGAATTCCTTTGGTTTTGCATTACTTCACTCAGTGATTTCGCGTCACTTTTTGAACCAATCAGAAGTGAAACCAAAACCAATCGTGGCTCGCGAGTGCACATTTTCCCGCACTTTGTGTCGGCTACGTGTAATTACTTCGAGTTTTGATTGGTTTACTGAATTGTCTCCGTCCTTTTTGATTGGCCAAAGTAATTACTTTAGTTTTGGGTTTACGACACTCGATTGAAACTCGCTCTAACACTACTCTGTGATTAAATCCCAACCGGGGGTTTGAATTTTACTCGTCAAAAACAACCTTCGCCATGTAATGTTATGCTGAAGAGAAACAAAAATTTAAGTGTAATTTGAAGGCGGATAAGCTCAACTTTGAATAACTAGACCGTGAGATCCTTCACGATGTAAGGCAAGCCATTTTTGGGGCGAAAAGGTTAACCAAAAAAATCAGCACTGAATATTGAACGTGTTTTACATTTTCACCTTATCTATGAAAATTTGAGCCCTATATTAACACCAGATTATCTTTGTGAATCGAAATTTTGATAATTTTCTAAGGAGATATAGGCTCATTCGTACTTTTACCATCCAATATTTGTCACTTTTGATGGCTGAGAGTTCAAGATAGCGACGAAGCCTTGCCTAACGAGTTCTCTTAACTTTTGAAGTGAATTTGAGTATACCAAGTTTTTTCTCAAACAACTTCGTATGTGAATAAGAAAAAATGTGCAGATCGACCCCGAACTCGGCTTTCACGCCGAGGATGAAAAGAGAGAGAGAGATCCTGGGTCTTCAGGTTTGCTTTTCACGTTAAATGTTCTATTCTTGACAGGGGGTCGTGTACCCAAAGATGGTGTTACGATCGATGAGAGGCTATCCCAGGATGCTGTAGGCACCACCATTATATTCTACGTTCTTTCCTGTTTTGGAATGTTATTCTGCCTGTGTTGTTTGCTGCTTAATGTTATTTACCGTAAACATATGTGAGTACTAACATATGCAACAAGTTGAAATGTTTTTTGAACGTATAATTATGTTACTTTTGTGATGGCCACTTTTATCGCCAGTTTATGACTGATTTTTCTTTTCATCGAATGACGAAAGTCCTATAACAAGTCGCCACTAAAACAACAGAAAAATGTTGGCGATGGACAGCGAAAACGCTAAAACTGAAGCCAGGGACCATCTTGTTGGCATCATTGTATGGATATTATGGGTAGAAATTTTGAAAGTGGTTTTTGTAACATTGCCACATTGTTGAACTGTTAAGCTGAAGTGTCAAGGTGGTCCCAACAAGATGGCTGCCGCAATTGTCGTTCCCCCCGTTAAACAATAGATGATCGATCCAGTCTCTTTACTGGATCTCGGTTATCAGCATTATACCTTCGTTTGACCTTATATGGAAATGAATGCGGTAAATGTCGCTCAGCATATTATTTTTGGCGCCAAGCACATCGCTTTCCGCTCATTTCTTAAACTTTAAAGTGCTACTACGACCAAAAAAGAATTTTGTTTCTCCTTTGGATTTCAAAACTATGTTAACTAAACACTAACTCACCCAAGTTTTAAGTTCTGATTTTAAAAAGACATCTGTTTATTTTAGCTGGAATTTTCTTATTTATTGGTCCGCCATTACTAACTTCGAAATCTTGAGAGAGCTGTGTCGAGGAGAAAATGACGTCAAACACTCACTAGTATGCAATGCGTGTGTACGCGGCCTAATTAATATTCAGCACGGGAGTTTCGGGCTTTCAGACTTTTCAACCCGTGTTTTGCATATATAATAAATTGCGTTTACACGCTGAAATTTTAAGCTAGTGAGTAAATGACGTCATTTTCTCTAGATCCAACCCTCTGAGGTCCAATCGGTCAGTTTTGAACGTGAGTAATGGCGGACCATGAAATTCAAAACTTACACTCAAAATAAACAGCCTTTGGATAAAACTCAAAGCTCAAAATTTTGCCAGTTAGGTGTTAAGCGAACACATTTTCAAAATCAGAAGAAAAAAAGGAAATGATTTTTTGATCATAGTACCACTTTAATAAAATTTAGCAAACCGAAGGTTGAGAATTTACTGCGCCTCTCAATAACATGCGGACTCTTAAATTCAAAGTTCAACCGACAAATGCGTTTTTCGCTACCGTCAACCAAGTGTTCGGCGGCTTCTTCGAGCTTCCGAGTACTGTCGAGCGCGCAGTAATCAAATCACATCGTTGAGCCCAGTTCTTTCAACATAGTCGGAAGCTGGGAGGAGCCCCCGAACATTTGATTGACGGTAGCAAAAAACGCATTTGTCGGTTGACCTTTGAATCTAAGAGTCCGCATGTTATTGAAAGGCGCTGTAATAAAACAATTATTCCATTCGCCCTTGTTGGATACGAGATTGGTAATAGCCAACTCGACGCTACGCGCCTCGTTAGCAATTTACCATCTCGTATCCAACGCGGGCTCATGGAATAATTGTTAAATAGCTTTTACGTGCCAGGATGCTGTAGGCACAGTTTCATTGTCATCGCTGTTTGCCTCTGACGATAGGCCCTGTGGGCCAGGATTATGCTAACTGGATGGATGACTTTATTCCTTTGTTGCCTTTTTTCACTCACCCTCCTTATGTATCTTCAGTCATGTAACTTACCAAATTCGTCGCTGCTATTTAACGACAGGGAAGCAGCCAATCATATCATTCCACACGAACACCTTTAAGCATTTTCTTCTTTGGGGAACTGCTGTTAGAGCGTATCTATCTCCTGTTTATTTCTTCAGGTTTATAAGGATGTCATCGCCGACGTTCAACAACATAACCGTGGTGGGATGTTTGATGTGTTATATGGAAGTATTCGTGTCAGCCTACAGCAACTCTACTTCGGCAAGACATGAATCTTCAAATTGTTATGTAAGAATTTATTTTATTTCGAAAAGCGTTCTTCAGTACTATCAAGAATCCCTTTCGTTAACTTCAAATTTCGAAAGTTGTTTTTCGAAAGTATTTACTTATCAATCGACTCGCGAAATTTCAATCATTAATATAAATATTGTTTGCAAGTGTTATTACTAGCTTTAAAAACGGTTAGGCGCTAGAAAGTGGGGTCAAGGCCTGGAATTGGAGAGGGCACTACGCTACCCCTGAGAAAAATGAAGAAATCTTAGAGAAGGCAGTTTAATATAGCTCTCGTCTTTGTTCATGATTCAAGGCCAGACCTTGGGAATATCCTGAGAACTGCCTCCTGTGAAGAAGAAAGCGTTCCAATTTAAAGGGGTCAAATTCTGTTCACTGCGCGCACGCTTTGTGTTTTAGCCTGTAACGCGAGGTACCTGCGAGGAAAATCTCCTTCGATCTTCAAATATATCGATTTATACCCAGAATTCTCCAAAATCATCGCAAAGAAATCGACAACGTTGCTGTTGTTTCATGTACAATGTCGCAACGCATACATGATTTCCCGTTGAAGCCAATGAAATCACACCATATAAGTTAGACATCGCAAGGGAACATATTGAAGCTAATAAAATCATAGAACTGATATAGCAAACGTCCCATGGAAATTCAATTTCAAACGCCGAGGATCGACCGAATTTTTTACTGTTCTGTCCCCTTGGGGTGGGGGTAGCCCACTGAAAAATTCAAGAAACTAA
>NC_090871.1:17752186-17757186 GCF_036669935.1 Montipora foliosa
ATTACAGCATGGAAAATGCTTTGTAAGATTTGTATTTACTCGTTTCGTATCACAAATCTCACTCGTACGCTGCGCTCACTCGTTCGTTTTCTGATACTACTCAACTCATGAATAAAAATCGTACGAGCGCATTTTCCAGGAAGTAATCTCTACATCTCGTCATTTTGAGTGGAAGGAAAAACTTTGTATTCAAAGGTGGTCCACAAACATTTCTAAGAGGCACATGATCCAAACTCTAAGCCAGATGGCATATTAAATGCCACATAAACTGCAGGAGAGTTATATTTCAGTAACGAGATCTTAAAATGAAAATAAAACATACGAAGGCAACTGCAAAGCCGAAATATCTCGGTTGTACTTGACGATTTTTTTTTGAAGATTACGATGTTTTGGATTACGAAATGGACGTTGTCCCAGTTCATAACTGTTCATAGAAGAGGACCTAGAATTTCGTGTTACTATAAAAGCAAAATCCCTTGCTCTCAAAGAGATTTCTCAAAAGGACTTTACAAACTTAAGAGGCACCGATTAGACATTTTGAGGCTTTCATCGAGACTATAATTTTACTTTCCGATAAACAAACTGATTCTTTTTTAACAGATTCTCCATCTAAGAAAAAACAACCACGTGAACTGCGTGAGCGAGTTTGCTACTGGACGTCCGCCAACAATGTATGGACATTCTGAAATGGGAATAAGATCTATAAGGACCACTCCAGCTCAATGGTGATGTTTCGAAGCTTCCTGAGAAAATTCACCCACAGTAACTGAGGCTAGAGTCATCAAGTTTTATTTTCATCTGGCCCCAGTTGTTCAAATGCCTGATAACTCTATCCGGTGGATACGGAGTCACTACCCGTCAGTTTCAATCTCTGCAAAGATTTCAGTATTTGTCCTTTAAACTGTGAATATGCACACTCTAAGCACATGTAGTTAAAAGGTTCGTGAGAAAATCTTGGCCAACGTTTAACGTAAAGTATATTTTGTACTCCGAGATACATGGCGGCAAAGTGTCAAAGTGGGGGTTTCAAAGGCGGAAGCGAACGCTAGAGTCCAGGCTACATGCAAGATAACGGCGAGGAAAGAATGCGCAGCCTCTGCGCGTGTTTCCACAAGGCACGTCTGCGCCACCTGCAACAGAGACTGCCATTCCAGGATCGGGCTACACTGTCATACAAGATCCTGCCCAAATCCCCAGCGCTAACCATCGCCTCTTTCAGACGAGGATGCCACTACTATATTTTGTACTATGGATGAAGACTTATAACTTGATTAAGTTATCCGATCATTGAACAATTGGGGCCTGGACAATTAGAGAAGACAGAGATATGAAGATTTTAGCCCAAGCCAGCAATAAAAACGAGACAGATGTCAGACGGCCTAAGAGGGCGGCAGCCAGCTACGGGCGCAAAGGTTCTGATAATTCTCGGGAACAAGCTGTTAAACCGTCGACTAAGTAAATGGAACGACGAACACATTTCTATTGTGAGAAAAAAATCCGAAAAAAGGGGAAGAGAAATAGTGCCACAGACGTTTCTTATGTACATGCACCTTCCAACTGACATCCACCCTTTGTTGCGCATTGTGCGTATTTAAAAACAACAAAACGAGTAAACAAACTAACAAGCACATGCAGGCGCCCATCCAGAGTTCGTTCACCCATACCGACCCTTCCTCGGGTTATTCGTTATTCCACGCACCCTCCCGTCCACGGGTTTCTCGACTACCCACGTGCCCATCATCTGTCTGTGTATCAATTCATCCACATGTACCATTTACCCTTGTCGATTAAAAGAGAGAGAGGGGTGCAAAGGGGTTCGTTTACTATTTCCGCCTTGAAAAATCTCTTGCTTCACCCACGCACACTCGCTTTATTTGAGCTGTAAATCTGCACAAGAGGGGCTGTGGAACTTGGAGCTATTTTACTAAAATAATGAAGTGACCGTTTTAATAAATTCAAAACCTCAAGCTATAACCTCTGCACATAAAATACATTGTTAATTTAACTTATTAAACGAGAAGATTGAAATGGTATTTACATTCTCCCTATTAAATAATCCAACATTAGAGCGTTAATTTAACTTATTAAACGGGAGACTTGAAATAGTATTTACATTCTCCCTATTAAATAATCCAACATTAGAGCGATTATCAGTTGAGTGTCGTAAAACCAAAACCAAAGTAATTACTTTGGCCAATCAAAAACGACGGAGACAATCCAGTAAACCAATCAAAATTCGAAGTAATTGCACGTAGCCGACACAAAGCGCGGGAAAATGTGCACGCGCGAGCCACGATTGGTTTTGGTTTCACTTCTGATTCGTTGAAAAAGTGGCGCGAGAACTTTGAACCAATCACTGAGTGAAGTAATCATAAACCAAAGCAATTCGCTAATTACTTTCGACACTCAATAGAAAACCACTCTAGTAACATTATGCGCTGCACAAGTTTCGCAAAATTAGAAAAAGTAGCTGTCCTTTGACCCATGACCGAGCCAGCGACATGTACGAGTCTGTTCCTGATTTTACGTCAAAAGAAAGGATGTTTGCGGAGCCTAATGACGAAAAGAACCACGCCACTCACAGGGAGGTCGTTGGCCCAAACGATTGCTAAATTTATCCACTTTGCGAAACGTGTGTGCGCATAAACAGAAATCTTGACGAGAAAACGGTAAAATGCCAGTCTGATTTTGGCAACAAGGCTCATTTATCAACACAGTTGATAAATTATATGATCGTCATTCGTTTACTTGCCATTACCACAAAACAGACCATCGTAGCATCGATTCTCCAGGTACTCGTTTATCAGAGTACTCCCACGAGGTTCCAGAAATGTCCAGAAATGTCATTCGAGTGTCCCTTCCCCCCAACAAGAGTGATCGGTATGTAAATTCTCTTCACAATTTCAATGAAATGTCGCGTCAGACAGGTATTGAGAATGAAGAATATTATTAGCTTCAGAGGCGTGAACTTGATATAACACCAAATTATCATGACTACCAAACAAAGAAATCTACGGAACTAGCAAGGAGAATGAACATTTCGGTCGTGGGATTGAAAGAATTAAAAACAATCCTAACCCTAACGCTTTCAATCGAAAGTGGTTCAGCGTTGTCTGTACTCTTATCGACAACGATATTCGTCATCAGTGGTCAAAATGTTGTGCACCTCATGAGTCCACAATAAATTTTGACAACTGTGACGACGAATATCGTTGTCTATAAGAGTACAGACAACGCTGAAGCACTTTCGATTTGTTAAGTAGATTAATAAGGACTGTTTTTCCCGGTTTTAGAGCGTGTTGCTCACTCATAGTTAATAGAGGGGAATGGTTAGGAAGCTCGGCAAACATCAAAGGAGCAAACAAAGATGCCAAGATTTAGGTTGGAAAGTCCACGACCGTACACAATCTTTTGTTTTGCGCTCATACACTATGCATGAATTACGTAACCAACACGTTTCTATTGGTTAGTTCCTCAGTACGGAGTAAACAACTATTGTGTTTTGTGCACGGTCAAGGCCAGAAAAGAGAACAAAAACCTACAACAAAGAAAGTTGTCGAGTTTCATAACCATTCCCCTCTATTAACTATGGCTCACTTAAGTTCAGAAATGAATTCTACAAACCTTATTTTTTCGTTAAATGACGGAGGTATGCTGCTGCTCGTCATAAAAACCCTCACACCAAACATTTATCATTGAGTTTGGACAAGCAGCAAATTCAATGCTCAGTTTCCCTATCCCCAGAGTAACAAGCAAAGCTAATTCTCTCTATTAACATCATTCATTCAACTACAAGAGGTTCAAGAAAGTCCCGCTCCACGACCCTTTCCAACAAGCTTCTTCCCTGCACGCTTTTAGTTCTGCTACTTTTCTCCAGGGATTCATCACAGTTTGCAAATGTGTTTTTCGACAAAGACTGGAAAAAAGGCAGTAATTGATCCAAGGACTTTATCTGGTACATTGTCAGCAATGGTTCTCCGGGGACGCGCTGCAACTCATCCACCAAATTCTGATCTCTTCTCTTCTTTCTAAGAAGCTTTTCCAAGCGAGCTATGTAAGGTTTGAAAACGGGGACTTTCGCCTCGCCCGCGGTCATGTTGTAAGCTTGGCCTTCGAACGCCCAACGATACAACTGGAACTGCGATAGATAATCACTGGGCAGGGCTTGAGACAGATCCAGAAGCTTGCATACCGCCAGGTATAAACCCAGCCATTTTTCCTGACTGCAGTTTACGTAACCGTTTGAGCCGAGCAAAAGCTCCGATATTAACATTCTCTGCTTATGTGATTTGCTATCAGAGCTCAAGTCACTCTCCATTTGCAGAAGCACGTGAACGACTTCCGAGAAGATCGTCGGCCACAGCGGCGTTAGATGCTGAGCAGACATGCGCAGTATGAGCACTCGAAAGAATAGAAAGACTTGTTCGTGAACGACCGGGGATTGGGGCAACCTCAGGCTCTCAGCTAAACGCTCTTGAATTTCAGGCAGACAGTATTGATACTGGTCCACTTCGCTACAGAAGATTGCGAAAGAAAGCTTCTTTAGATATTGAGCACGCTGTTCCATTTCCTGTTAAAGAAGCACCAAGATAGCCATTAATTTCAACAAAGTTTTCCTAAAGGGCTTCGGTTTGGTTGAATTTTGCTGGTACTTCATGTTCACAATTACACAAAAGAGACAAATAGAACGTAGGAAGGAGAGGGTGGTGGTGGTTAATGACTGGCAAAAACGGAAAAAAATTTTTTTACACTATCAGCCACGATTGTTGGTAGGTACACTTTTCGTCAAAGGATTATCCGAACTTCTTCAGAAACCAAGAGAACCGCCCACATGTCCTCGACTTACTACACCCCTCAACAAGAACCAATAGTAGCATCAACGGCTAACAAAGTCAAACTTATAGTCAACAAAAAGTACGTTAACAAACACATTGAAGAAACGACTTTCAAGTGGCTCAACAATAATCAAAATCCTCCCAGAATACCGGAATTCGATACGC
>NC_090871.1:17762186-17769686 GCF_036669935.1 Montipora foliosa
AGACGGAGCAACGAGAAAAGCAAGAACTATCAGAAAGTTCGACTGCCGACAAAGAATCAGACTGCGAATTGCAAGCCTATATGGACGAGCCTCTCACTGATGAAGAATGGCTCAAAACTTATAGACAACAACAAGAAGAAAAAAACAAGCAAGAATAAGTTCTCAAGAGGCGGCTAGCAGACGAAACCAGCGGACTTCAGCCCTCGGATCGCTATCAGAAGGAATCTTATGTATGCCGATTCCTTTCTGTTTATTGTTAGAGTTGCTGCATCCATAAACCATGCACTTTTCAACCATTTTCTCTGTGTTCTCCGCTAATCTTCACACATCCCAACAACTCAAGCTTGCACGATGTCCTTTTCTTACGTCACGCTCGATACTTTGGTCGAGTGGGGGACTAATGCGAACGATAGGTGAAAAAATAGCCTAGACAACCTCCACTTTCGGCGCGTGTAAAAAAAGCCCGGATTCAATATTTTGGAAATCTTTTTCGAAAATAAGTTCTTGAAAGATGTCAAAATCTACCAAAAAAAAAAATAAGTTGAAGGGTTAGGGGCACTTTAAGGCCACTGATGAACCCTTTACCGAATGCGTTTACTGCGGTACATCAATTACCTGTAGCTCTTTTCGGACCTTCTTGTCTTCTTGTAAAGGAATATTCTGCACGTAAGATCGAAGGATCACCAACAAAATAAACAGAGCTGGAGGAAAGTTGAGTTGTAGCCCTTCCTTCATAAGAGATAACAGGGAAGAACGCACAACGATCAACTGGCTCTCGGGGGCGCGCTGAAGATATTCAAACAAAAACTGCAGAATATTGACCTCAAGGCCAGATTGGGTTGGTGTGGTCTTGTCTTTACTGGTGACGACTTGCCGAACGATCTGTTTGACGTTGTCGATCATGTCTTCCACCGAAAGGGCCTGAAAAGACGCGATTTTTTAAGAATCCTTAATTTGAAAACTGTCACCTTCCTTGCTCCAAAGCCTGATAAAACTGATTTGAAGAAGAATGTCGCAGGTTGAAGAAATGAGTGGACAATCGCAAAATTAACACTTCGCACTGAGGTCTACAGTGTCACTACATTAAAAAAAAAATCAACTTTCATTTATCTGCTGATTTCAAAAGTAAGTTTGCGAAACACCACCTGGCCGAAACTTAAACTTACACTAGGAGAAGATGAGCGATTATTTTAACTGCAATTTGTCGAAATTCTCAGAGCGTTAAATCGAGTACAAAGAGATTTTAAACACACCATTATATACTCTACTGAAGAATAGCAGATGTACGCGCCCAATTGCGTGGCAGCAAGGGAGTTGAAACATTCATTGGCCATTCCACCTTGCTGTTTAGCAAACGACAGAAAAGAAATGCATTGAAATACAAAAAGCACTTGGAGAGTTTAGATTCATATCGTTCTGAGGCGTTTTCGCCAAAGTCGCATTTCCTTAGCTATGTAATAATAAGATCACTCGTAATCACAAGACAAGACAACTTTAGTTAAAGCATGCTCTACCTTGATGGCGTATACTATGTCTACAAGGACGATCTGTTCTTCAGAAGCCACCGGAACTCCTCTGGTCGTCTTGGACACAGGCCCCTCTCGTCTTCGTCGTTGATACCAAACGTCTGCGAGTGATGCAAGGAATATGATGGTATGATTCATAGTGACTGGGGTAAGAAGTTGCAGAATCTGTTGACGCACCCCCTGCCAATGAACATACAAGAGAATAAAGAAATAATCGCTGAGATTATTTTCTATGAGTTAACAATTATGCCATGAGCGTGCGCTGGATATGAGATGGTAAATAGACAACAAGGCGCGAAACACCGAGTTGGCTATAACCAGTCTCATATCCAGCAAGCGCTCATGGAATAATTGTTTTATTAAATTTTAATTGAGTTCTGAAATTAAAGCCAATCACTTTCAGGTCATAAGGTATATGAGCTGATAACCGAGATTGAGTGAACCAATCAGAAAGCTAGAAACAATATCTGAGGTCGAAAACTTAATAATTGTTAGTCGAAGGCAAAGCGAGTCGAAGGTACGAAGAAAGACTCCCAAGAGGTTAATTGTACAATATTCACCACAAACCTGAGAAGAAGTACAGTATGATTATCACTTGATTACTCATTTGGTTTTCGTCATTCTTGTTTGAAAATATCACGAAATCGCGCGCCGCCACTAACAGGTGAGTGACTTGGTGAGCGTACACTTTAACATCGGGGAATAATGACGATAATGCTTTGTTTTCCGCTTTGCCCATGATTTCAATTTGCATTGAAATTGAAAGTAACGATTGTGCAGACGAAAATAACCATTGAAAACAATGGAACACGACCAGAAAATTAACGGAAAACTGAAGGCGTCAAAAACGAGACCCAGACAAACAGAGCCATAGAAAACAGAATAAACTTAGTTTACCTTTGGAGAACCCAGTAAGTTCAAAGGCCATTCGGAAGGTAGCCGCTGACCAGTGGAATCACCTCTTTGGGGGCTCCAAGCGCTCCATACTGTAAACAGAGATGATAATATCTTGGGCAAAATACTAAGCAAACCTTCTCTCGCTTCCAAGATGTTCTTTGGTACTTCCACGCTTGGCACTTCACTGGCCGGTGCGGACTGCACGGAAAATGCATGAAGCAGATTGGTGAAGATTTGTACAGAGCTGGTACTCGACTGGGAGCTTTCGGTATTCACTGAAGGAGAAGAGCTGGACCGAGTAACCCGAGGTTTCAGCGAGAGAACTGGAGTCCTCGGAGCTGAGTTGTCACGGAGACAATAATGACAAATTGATTGAAGTCCCTCCAGAATAGTGATCATATAATCTGGAGGTACGCTGGAAATGTCTGCTTCAGGTTTTCTGTAAACCGGAAATTTCAACGAGGACAATACAGAATGAGTGAGAGCAAGAATCCATTATCCAAGAGTAAGAATCTGGTATCAGGTACGTCCCAATCAGCGTCAGAAAAGTGTCTATTTTGAAATCAAGTTTTGCGGGAAAATAGACCAAATGTTGTACCCAAATCAAATCTTGCGGGCGGAGGGGGGTTAGGATTCTTTGTGTATTGCATTTGTATTATAATGTAGCCTTCACATTTAAATGACATAGAAACACCTGGAACAAAGCTCTGCATTCCCAAAGGGTTTGAACTGGGTGAACATTGAGTAAGCCGATTTGGTCATCTGTTTATTTTCCCGCAAAACTTTGGTTCAAAAATCGACACTTTTACTTTTTTTTTTGACTCTGATGGGGACTGGGCCAATTTGGGTAAATCTTACTCTCGGGGTGATGGACTCTTGGTGAGACCTCAGCAATTGCGAGTTCAAGTGATCTCTCGAAAGAGACGAATGAACTGATTTTAGAATACACGACAGTTCATTTATTTGAACTGCGGAATGAAAATCAAAGTTAAAAAGACCATCGCGCAGTTAGATAAGCAACTATACCAGATGCAAGGAAGCCTGAACAAATTGTAAGGCATAGAGTTCCCGGTGTTGTCGTCCTTCCCCTGTGGTACATGTTTAGGAAATCGTGTTAACGCGAGTGCATTTCGTGATTCATTGGCACGAGTGATGTTTTGAAAGTTCTCAAAATTGCACGATCCGTAGGCGAGTATTTTCAAAACATCGCAAGTGACCATATATCACGAAACGCACAAGAAAGTTCATACGATTTTATAATTATTATATACTCGACAAAATCCCTCCATCGCTTTGTTTCCATAGCAACTTCCGTATTGCATTCTATAACCTCTTTTTGCACTCTAGAGCGGTTTTTAATTGAGTATTGAAAGTAATAAGCGAATTGCTTTGGTTTTGCATTACTTGGTTTAAAGTTCTCGCGCCACTTTTTCAACCAATCAGAAGTGAAACCAAAACCAATCGTGGCTTTCGCGTGCACATTTCCGCGCGCTTTGTGTCGGCTACGTGTAATTACTTAGAGTTTTGATTGGTTTTCCTGGATTGTATCCGTTCTTTTTGATTGGCCAAAGTAATGACTTTGGTTTTGGTTTTACGACACTCGATTGAAACTTGCTCTATAACCTATTAATGCGTTCGCCATTGACCAATCAGAAACGCGATATTTTGTCAAGTATATATTAAATCAAGATATGTAGGGTTAATGCTCGGAGACTCAGAAGATCCTGACCACAAGAAGCTACTCTGCAATTCGAGGTTAAATCAAGACATAACATGATACATTTGATAAGGTCCTCAGATATTACGGCTCGCCATTGTCAGTACTGTAAAGATTTCTTACTAATTTGTTCCTACGAATTTAATGAGGTTTAACTGATTGGAAGGATACATCCCAGAATTTTAGAGAGCAGTACTTGCTCTTGGAAATAGTAGGGACCTTTAGATCGCAGGACAAAGACAATTACGAGTACGAGTTGTTCGTACTGAGCATCCGCATAAGGTTTGAAGGCCGACATTTTTCCAAGTGCGCGCGCTCAGAACGGAAAACTCGTCCTCGTAGTCGTCTTCCTGCTCCCATGGATCTAAAGGTCCCTAATAGCGAAGGACGACAAGTACACTGAACAAGTCTAAAAATGATCAATCAAGGTTTGATGCTATTCTGGTTGAAAGACCCAAACATTCCAAATCTCCAGCCAGGTCTCCTCATCGCCGAAAAATGACTTTTCCTTCTTACAGTGTATTTACAGTTGAACGAATGAATAGATGTATTTAGTATAAACTAACAGTGGAGACCATTAAAGACGCGCCCTGATTGGCTATTCAAACGCCGAATATTTTAGTAAATAAATCCCATCTGGCGGCTAGTATGTCAGATGATAATGTCCGCGGCTGAGAGAAAGATGGATATTTGGACGAGAAACGAAGCTTCGAAGGCAAATATGAAATTTTGAGGACAATCTCTCAGCCAAGGACATTATCAGCCAATACACCAGCAAGCCAGAGAGGTGTTTACTCATTTTATAACCCTCCCATTAATTCTCATATCGCGCAAAAAAAAAACCCTTTGTAAACAGCCAGTGTTGAATGTGATGGCGATGCTTCATATTTTTTTGATGCGCAGTTCAAAATTTGACTAGAAAGAAAGCGTGTCGGTCTCAGTGTCACTGCGAGTCGAAAACTCGAAAACACGGCGCTTTTTACGTGGTTATTTCATTAAGGACATACCGAGCCGGAATTGTTCCTACCTTTTCCAAGTATCATCAATGGTGTCTTTTCTCGCGTTATTTAAATCCATATCCTGGCAGTACACTGTGGTCATTCGCTCCAGAAGCCGACAGAGCTGTTCTGCAACTGGTACGATCCAAGCACGCAGTTCCATACCCATGTGTGACAAGCACGTGATCACAAACTGCAGCCATTCATTATGCATGTCATATTCATCGTGTCTGAGCCCATGGAGAATCGCTGACAGGAGCATACCCTGTTCGGCTAAAGATTTCGCAGAGATGTATCGATGAGAAGACTGCGTCACTTTGGCTTCGTATGGGGCTTTCGTCGGGCTCTCGGATTTGCTCGAAGGCGGTGTCCCATGTCCCACGGGATTATCCTGAGAGATAGCCACAGCGGTTTGAATGGTAGACTCCAGAATGAGGACCGCCTGAACGAGCTTAAGAAGTTTGATTTGAAACGCTCGCGCTTGGGATTGGCTGTTGTCCGAGTTGATATGAACTTGGTAAGACGTTAACGTAGGAGAGGGGGACTTTGCAGAGCTAGATCCTCTTACTCCAGTTCGCTCGTACAGAGTGGACAAAAGACAATGAAGCAAGGCCTTTTGGACCTTGCAACGTGTGAACATATCGCTAATGTAGGTTCCAAATCCAGCGCCACTCTCTTTGACTACGTCAATCAACTGCCACATGAGAGCTAGCAGGAGCTCTGTACTTGCCATTTGTACCTGTACATTACCATCGATATCCTCAGGCTGAACATGGAGATGGCTGGAGTACTCACTTCTAATGAAGTACAGAGACACGGAAACCAACACCTCCAGATACTTGCTAGTACTGGGTTTGAGGTAGATCAACGGACCACCGAAAAGTCGCGCGCTATGTGCGGGGCCTGAAAGACGATGAAATAGCAGAGTTAAAACGCTTGGATACGTAAACTGTTAAATGCCAGAGGTTACTTTAGTATGGTAAAGACCACAGACCTCTCGGTTCGTTTTGTACACGACCACACATAAGAAAAGCGGTGAGGTAGAGCCTCGCTGTCATTCGTGGGCTAAGACACTAAGCATACAGCTGTAAAATAGTTGCACTAAAAAGGGGGAACACATCACCCCATCCGTTGTTGTGCCATTTGCTCGGCGACAAAGGTGGCCACTACTGATAAAGATTAGAAGAAAATTAGAATTTGCCGGACAAAAAGGTGGCTCAACCTTTGACTGATTGCCTAAGTACTTTCTTATTAAACAGTTCGCCTTTGCAACGGCAAGGTCGTTGCACCAACTCGTTGTTGGGTAATACTTAACATGCCTCCATCTGACTTCTCTCAATATGAATTTTGTTTTTCATGATACACCTTGTAATAACAAGGTAAAGTCTCTGCTTACGAGCCAGAAGGCTCATCAGGCCGGCGCTTATCTCCGGTTTCTGTAGCATGAAGCGACTAGGAGTATTTATACTCCCCCCTGGATGGGATGCTAGTCCATCGCAGGGTTACCCCCAGCATTACGCAGGTACCCATTTATACACCTGGGTGGAGAGAGGCACCGTGAGAGTAAAGTGTCTTGCCCAAGAACACAACACAATGTCCCCGGCCAGGCCCCGAACCCAGACCACTCGATCCGGTGTCGAGCACACTAACCATGAGGCCACCGCGCCTTGTAATAACAAGATCCATGAAAACACCTGTAACATATGCCAGCGATAAACACTATCGAAGCAAAATAACTGGTTAACTATTTTTAGGGGAGAGAATATTGAAACATCTGACTTTAGTTTAAGTTGAACAAAAAGCTACTTTCAGTACCCCTAAACTATGTATTTACCTGTGGGTGAAACAGGTCTCTCATATAACGCGCCATAAAATCCCTTTCCCAGTAGGGACCGTCGGTGCCTGATAAGTAGCTCTTTAATCTTCTCCTGATGCGGAGTGTTGGACGAACTGATGCTGGTGGCAGAAGAAGCACACACGAACTGATGTGGAGCCCCCGACAGAATGCTCTGGAGAGTACTGAAAGCGTATAATGTCAGCTGAGAGTCGTAATGCAAGATGTAGAGCAGCTTATGTTGGTCCAGGGGGTGGACAAGAGCCTTCAGTGAGGGTGGGGAATGGGGGGCTTTGTTTGGTAAGCTGTCTTGTTCCCCTCCTGCAAAACCAAAAAGCAAGATAATAAAGGCCTAGGACCTGTTTTTATCACTGAATTGCCTTATCGCCATGGCTCGCTGACATTGAACAATTACGCTTTAGCTTTGGCAGCAAATTGACAGAAAAGCATTCTGGGCTGCGGTAAATTTTATGTCTCATTTAACTGTAAACACTGTGTCGCACGAAATAAACGATGGAGCAAATTGTC
>NC_090871.1:17782186-17802186 GCF_036669935.1 Montipora foliosa
TTTATTTACGAGTATATTATGCACCTTTATTTTCTCGATGTAACGGGCAGGAATGATCATTAAAAAAAAAAGGGGGATTAGGTTTTCTTCAAGACCATTATAATTCTATGTTACGATAACTTAACGTGCGTAAACGATTGAAATCCAACAAAAAAGAGCTACAGACGTACTAAGTTTATTGAAAAAAATAATTTGACATATGGCTGTACCTCATATAAATCAGAATTCTCGATCATTCCTAAAGACTGCTGGGAAATCATAGGAATGACCACCACAGGTGCGGAGGGCCTGGGTTTATGCACATGACCAGTGGTGACCGACAGCGTCAAGTTGATAAGATCCAACAGTGTACCCACGGCTGAACTTCGAATGTCAAAGTCACTGATTTCAAAACAGCACAGGATTAAAGACTGAAGCCACTCTGGGAGTGACAACATCTTGGGTGCTGTGAAGACAACGTATTGCAAGAATTTTAAAATAAATTACAAAAACAGCGATTCCGGGGTGATTGAAAAAAGGACTATGATGTTGCTCAAATGTTACTAAAAAAACGTGAAAACGATGAAAAATATTCGCCTGGAGAATTTGATATGTTAGAGGAAAATAAACATTTTGTCGACGGATTAAACTTAGTCTTTTCCTGATCTGGCGTGACAATTGACATACAGAAGGATTTCTGTCGCTCAGCTGGAGTACCTCGAGGTATACTGGTAAGTTCTTTTGTAAAGCCGATTTTTTAGTCGAGAAAGGCTTTGTTTAATTTAAGCTGCTACTGAAGTTGGTAATTTGTTCAAACGCTCACGCCACATTTTCAACCAATCAGAGGCATAGGGCAATCGAACAATAGGGAGTTAAAGCATGCAACGTTTTCAAGCCACGGACGGAAACCGGAAGTGAACATTTTGCATGCCAGGGTAGTAGGCACTACCAGATTTCAAACTAATCATCTCCTATAGTGAAGAGATACTTGACAATATAAAAATGGTACTCAAACTGTCAAAAGAACTCACTTCCGGTTGCCGTCCCCAGCTCAAAAACGTCGCTTGCTTGAGTTCCCTAATATTACTGTATGTATGTATTACTGTTCGTGTTTCTCGCGCTAAGCGGCCAGCCGCCTGTAAAGTTGTATTCGCTTTGCATTGTGATTGGCTCATAGATTGCTTGAACCTGTTGTGATTGGCCAAAATTACCTGTATTACTGTGGTTCACAGCACTCAGTCCTAACCCTCTCTGTGAACCAACGAGTCAAATAAATTATTAAGAGACTGCGTTAGTTTTTCGTGATGAGCAGATACAAGCGAATGCGAACTAATCACGCGTTTTAACCTGCAAAATAAATGATCGCCCACAGCTTCACAAAAAACAGAAAATAGCTGAATTGTTTTCCTCTTTACATTCGGCTAACAAAAGATTTGTTAAGACAGGATATCTAACATTCTTGTTTTGCAACAAAAACGAGCTTCAACTTGCAACGAACATTGTTTCTTTGGCATTAACCCTCCAATTTATCATACCTTCACTTATGTCAGCCGTTTCTGGTTGAGAATCCTTGCGAGAACAAACTGGAAAGCAGGACAATTTCAGCAAGAGCTTACAGGCTGCTACAAACGCCTCAGCACAGTTCTTGGATGACTTCAATGTTCTGAACGGAGACAAGAAAATGGTTTGTCCCGTGAACTGTCTTCTCGTCTTCAGATTTGATGCTGAACAGCCGCCCTCGGCCAGCTTCTCATTTCCGTCTTTGCTCGATAGATCGATCTCTTTCCACATGCCATCGCTAATGATTCCACTTGCTCGCATTGCTGTGTAACATTTTTTGCTTGCTATCCCAGGGACAGAACCTCTGCCAGTGTCCAAAGAGTTTAGGTATTTCAAGACCCTTTGCAAAACAAACTTAGCAAAGAAATCCTGGAAAAACTTCACACATGCTTGGATGAGAGAAGACTGAAAAGGCTGTGTTTGTGTTTTCAATCTCACTCCAGCGACAACACTGTTTTCTAGTCCATTTTGTACCTCACTTTTCTCGTCAAATTTGACTTCCCTCTCGTTTGATGATTCTGCTTGGAAATCACTCCATTCCTCCATATTATCTGAAAGCTCTTCGTTTTTATCTCCACAATGTACGTCATCTTCCTCACTTTTTACCTCTTCTACTTGCTCTACGGCTTCTTCAATTTTTGGGTCTCCCTCTACTTTGGTGAGTTCGCTTTGCGATGCTTCTTCTGCAAACACCTCTTGCGAACTCTCCAGAGACTTGTCAGTTCCACTGACTTGGCGCGCGTCACCTTTCAACTCAATAATATTCCACTCACTCATTTCATGTTCTGAGGATTCCTCAAATTCTTTTCTTTGATCATTTGCTGATAAGCCAGAATCGCTTTTATCCCCAGTTTTCATGGAAGGCATAACCTTTGAGAGAAGCTTCGAACACAAGCAAATCCCTTCCTTGACGTCTTCCAGCGTCATTGTCTCACATCGTTTAGTCATCTCTATCGTAATTCGACGCAAAAGCTCCGGCCAATGTTCGGTCTGAATCTCTACATCAGCTTCCTAAAATAAATAGAAAATATGCGACCAATCGTTAAAAATAGAGTATTGCGGGATATCTTTGATCATGCATCACCGACACCATAACAGAGGTTCTCCATGTAGTGTCGAAATTAATTCGGACATTTCTTTACTTTCGCATAGCCACGCATGTAGGCTCGACTTCCAGCCGCTTTAGGAGTGCGGTTAACATCCTCCTCCCAACGAACGGCTGAATCACTGGTCCACGTCGTCTGTCCCCGACGTAGCACCCGTCGCAATTGTATTTCGTATTCAGCCAATTGTATTTTGTACTTGGCAGGCAGGTGACTTTCCGACTGGCCGCAAATACAATTGGCTGGACCAGTGATCCAGCTCGGAGGTGCGCGCAGAGGAACGCGGGCGCACAAAACAGCTGGTCAATCGAGCCTACTACACATGGTGATCAGCATAAAAGTCGCACGCCACATTCTCAGCCAATCAGACGTAAAAGCAAAACCAATTTCGATTGGCTCGTTCGCATTTTCCCGCGCTTCGGGCCGGTTCCACGTGTTTCCTTTATGACTGGATTAAGTTTCGTAAAACCGCGGCCAAAGTATCTAATTTGGCTTTGATTCAAAAACACGTCTATTACAACAAACAAAAACACATGGAGATAATTAGAAAACTTACCAGAGTAACCACATCAAGAATAAAATCTGTCAACCGAAACACTTCTGCGAAATTTGTGGAGGTCTTTTTGTGAAATCCCTTATCATCACAGTGGCTTTCGGACGGTGCTGGTTTATCGCAATCAGAAAGCACCTTTGCTATATACTCCCACATAAAGTAAGGCTCAAAAGCATTGAAAAGCAAATTAGCGGTTTTAATAAGTTCATCTATAAGTTTCGTTTTCGCGGTGTCAGTTAATCCACTGACAAGATGTGCGCTCTCTAGTGAATCTTTCCTTCCGCTCTCTTCAAAAGCCGCCCCGTTTTCTTTTAAGACTTTACACTGACTGTACAACGCCCTAAACACATCGAGCAAAACATCCTCCAAAATCATTCCACCAATTTCGGGCTTGTCCAAAAGGCTGATAAGTATTCTGAACGGTTTGAGAATTTCCAAACGTCGTGTTTTCTTAGCTCCGTTGGTGTCGTGCTTTTCAAATTTCGCCTGAGTATGAAACACTGTCCTAACAGCCTCGATCACAAGTGGCCGCGCATACAAGCTGAAGAAAGATTCTGTGGGCCCGTCCTGATCGGCGTCGCTACTGCATACACTGTCAGTCCTCGACAGATTTTCGTCCTTTGTTGAATTTGTTCCCAGAAGCCATGAATAAAGACGTCTGTTCAACGACATATCTCTACGCAGTAAGACCTCGAGAGCAGCTGCAACTAACGCCACCTTTTCTTTTGGTGTGAGGTAAAGTGTGTCCATTGGTAGAAAGGCAAGAATAAAGTCAAGAGTGCTTCGCTGGGCAAGGACACTGCTATCCCCGAGGGACACACCCACTGCTTGAACCTTGGGTCAGAAATTAATAAGAAGAAGCGTGACTTAACTTCTTTTCACGATCCCGGGGACTAGAAAGGGGAGCACCACGGTAAAAATTGTATGTGCTTTTTTAATCCCACAATGGTGCCCTTTATTGACTTTTTAGAAGATTTTCGACATTGTACCTCAAAGAACAAAAGGTCTTTCTTGGTATTGTGATTGCAGGGCAATCAGTACCACAGGGGCCCCCAACCAACAAATTTCAACTAAAAGCCTTGAAGGGACATTGCCAAGATAAGGTCCGTTTGAAAGGATGTTCTTATCAGCTCGATGATTACGATCTGCTCGGAGTTCGAAAGTTCGTTTTAGGGAATAAAATCTTCCTTTAGCAAGAAATTGATTACTAAAAGTTAATTTCGAAGGATTTTCCAGAGAACTCTTTTCTTCCCCCAAAATACTGACAAAAAAATGCAAAAACAAGCCATCCAAAAACGTTGGGGACTATTTTTCCCCGGTCGTGAATGTTTGGAGTGGTCTCCTAGTAACTTGTTCTCAGAAACCTTAAAAAAGTCTAACTGGTGGCACGGCATAAATTTTGAAAAATGTGGGAAGCATTCCATCCATATAGTTTACGTCATAGAAAGTGCGGCATATGGGGTTTTATTCACGAGTTGTTTGTGTCAAAAACCCAAACGAGCGAGGAACGAGCGATTGAGGGTTTTTGACACAAACGACGAGTGAATAAAACCCCGTACAAAGCACTTTCTATGTCGTGAACTGTTTATTACACATAAGACGAGAATTTTCATTAACATAGTTTTCTGAACACAAATTAGAAACAAAAACTCACTAACAATAGAACCAAATGCAAATTTAATTTAATTCAATAACAATGTACGATTTGCACAAGATGCACGAGTAATTGGCATGGAAACGCCTTTACGCTATCGTTGATTGGTTATACTTCTGCATGTGAAATAGCTGTATGCCATTCTGATTGGCTGTATAAGCCTTTTCCACATGTGAAAATAAGGCATATAGATTTGTACAAATGAGCTTTATGGAATCAAATTCTCATGTTATGTGTAATAAAAACTGATATACCAACTAAATTTTCTGTTGGGTACCCTTAACTATTTCAAAGAAGACAAATTGAACAGCAACCCTAGAAAGAAACCAAAACAAGTCGGTTATCAGAGCAGGATTAAACACAAAGCACCTAATATACACCCACTAAGTCCCCAACCACCAGTCACGAAGGACATGAATTGTGCCACTCTGTCTGCTCTACTGCTCACACACAAAGGAATAGAGGCAAGAGCAAAATGGCCGTGTAATAGTACAATGATCTCATAAAAAAAGGACATACGGGTAATCAATACACAGGGTGAATATCTAAATAAAGTTCAAAACTGCATGCCACATCCAGGCTGACAGTCACCCAGCAAGGATGAAAAAGATGTTATTAAAGAACATTAATTTTTTCTAGGAAATTACAACTAAACTAAACTGCAAGCAGTTCCTTCAGAGTCAATCAAGCAGTGCACTTGTCACGCATGTTTACTTAGTAGATGAGGGTAAACTGTAACAGGCACCTTGATTGACTCTGGAAACAAATCAACAAAGATGACACAAACCATGAGAGGTATATCATTTCCCAAGAGATACTCTTTATTCCCAACTCCTTTCTTGCTCAGTCTTGTCATTATAAAGGTGACAGCCGGTAATCGGATGCTGGGTGATGAACAAACGCATCCCCACAGTGTGGTGTAGAATATCTTCTTGTCCATGTTCTCACTGAAAGAACCCAGCAATGAAATAGTCCTAAGAAAAGTTAAGCAAAGGAGAACTTGGTTAACACAAAAGGATAAGCTGCCAGTCAGCTGTGCAGGGGGTCCTGGATCCAAATCTTGAATAGACCAACACTTACGGTCCTCTATGAGTGAAGAGAAGGTGATACCCATACTTAAATTAAAGCCATAGACTCCTGAACTGTCACCATAGACGAGTGAAATCGTCTGGCGTTAGAGTAAAATTATTATTCTGTAAAGTCTCGCTCCCAGGTGTCAATGGGTTAACGACACCAGTCTTCTCAGCACTTATGTCCACAAATGTATTTAATTACATGGATGGCCAATTTTGTTATCCAACATGAAGTATCCATGTAAGTCTAAGCATTTGCTACCTATTTGCAACAATAAGGTACATCCAGGTGATCTGGTGACGTAATTCGGAGGACTGGGGAGAAAACTTTTAACGCCGTATACAACAACCGCGGGCGGCCTTATTTTTTAATTCAACATGGCAGAGGTGAGGGTAGATCTTGTCGGGTCTACTTGAATGTTCATTCAGTAACAGGCAATGTGGTAGACACGTAATGATCTGTTGAGTTTTGGCGATGGCAATACTGCAGGGAGTTTGGAAACAACACCTAAGGCCACGCGCGGTTGTGGGATACGGCATTACAATTTTTCTCTCCAGTCCTCCGAATTACGTCACCAGATCACCTGGATTGTAAGGGTGAAGGTTAACCCATTGACTCCTGGGGGTGCCCCACTGACAAGTAAAATCGTCTGGCGTTAGACAGAGTGAAATACTATGTATGGCTGGTTCAGGCCAGTTTGGGTGTCAAAGGGTTAAAGTTATTTTCAGCTTAGGGTAAATGTAGCTGTTTATCCTTCCTTGTGCAGCAGCATTTGGGGACACTTTGTGATGTTAATTGTCTGAGTGTATTCTGAGACAAAAGCGATGCTGAAGTTGGAGAGAAGAGCAAGGGGACACTTCGTGAATTATCTGCTTCTTGGTTACAGCGCTTAGAGTAAAGCCCCATCAGGGCATCCAGGACAAGCAGATTTCACACTTGGGCAAATCACTTCCTCTGACCACTTGCCCACTTGAAAAGCACTCACTCAATCAGTCCAAAAAAATTAAAAACAGGTCTTAAATAATAATAATAATAATAATAATAATAATAATAATAATAATAATAATAATTTGAGCTAAAGAAACAGTACCCTGGCTATGACGTTGAACAATGTAACATCATCATTGGCGTGCTGGGGGGATGGTTAAGGGATGTAGACCTGACAATGAAGAAGCTCTTTGGCAGTAGGGGCTATGACGTTTTGAGAAGGATGCAGAAGGCTACCATCTCGAGTTCTCTCAACATAGTGAGAACTTTCAAAGCTACCGCCAATTGACTTACCCCGTGGGAATAGTATAGGAGCTCAATGTAGTTTTAGTATTAGAGAGCTTTAGATTGTCCGTAAGATTTTTTATATTTTATTGCTAATTTACTTATTTACTTATTTATTTATTTATTTTAGCATCCATACGTTTACCAACTGCAATAATAATAATACTTTATTCAGTATTTCTCTGTTTTAAATGAATAATGAATTAATTAGCCCAGGTAAGTGGAAGAGAACCTTGGGCAAATGGGTCATCAAATTTGATTGCCTATTGGGCAAGTGGGGATTTTAACTTTTTGCTAGGCCTGAGTTACATGTAGCCCTGTTTCACTAAGTACTCCATTATCAGAACTTAATTGTCACTGTTGGCAAGGGGTATTATATCTGAGAAACAGCACATACAGTACTTCCTCTCATTAAATTCAGAGTTATTTGTTTTAAGAATGGTCTTGCATTTCTAGCAATTTTTCATAAGGAGCAGGGAATGGGATCAACATCAGACGATCATGGAGACCTCACTAAAGCTCAAATAAGAGCCCAAGAGAAATTCTGGATAAAGGAAAATTTGGGTGTCTTGCTCAAATATTAATTTTTGTCTATGCAAATCTTGAATTGGTGAGCTGTGAAGTCTATTTTCCCGAAAAAGAAAATTCGGAAAAATTACTAAAATCGCTTTTCTTTTGTTCCCCACCATAATCCGTGTGCAAAAAACTGTTTGACGTATCATATCATGTGAAAGAACCAGGTGTCAATTGACAGCCTTCACACGCTATCTGCTATCTTAGCACATGTCCAAACGCTGATTGGCTCAGCATTATTGGCTTTCAAGTAGGAGGCAGAGTTATTCAGCACACAAAATCTTTAAGCTCAATTTTCTAGGGCTTTATTTTGATGCCAAAATTACAACTTCTTGGACCTCCAGTCCTGATGAGTTTTAAGATATCACTTCCAAATTTTCAACTCTAATAGATGATTTTACTACCTCAACTACCGTTTGAGGAATTTTTCGTTTGTCTTCGGAGACTGTTTGATATTTCCTGCAATTTGCAACATTCAAAAATTCCTCACACAGTATGGGAGTGCATTCATCTGTGACTAAGATGCAACAAAGTGCGGTTGTTTTCACAATAAAGCAAAGCGGCAGGAGCTTCTGCAGCAGACTTGATCACTCTGAGTTTGAGGCCTCCAAATTAAAAGGCAATATTAAATACCAAAAAACTGAAACTTCAATCTACTAGCTTTAACCCATTGACTCCCAGGGGTTCCCCACTGACGAGTAAAATCGTCTGGCATTAGACAGAGTAAAATAATAAGTTTGGCCAGTTTAGGCCGGTTTGCATGTTGAAGGGTTAATATGATATACAGTTTGACCCTATACAGAAAATACCTAGCAGTGCAACAATTTTATTTTTCTGTGGACACCTCATTATCCTTTACTGAGACCTTAAATTTTATTGTTACACCACAAGGGCATCCCAGAGACTCCATGGTAGCCCTTGTATTTTGTGTCTGAGAAAACTGCTGAATGGTTGGTCTTGAGATTAACCCCTTTCTGACTGAAGAGTTCCATAGCGATGAGGGAAATTGTCTGGTGTAAGAGTAAGATTTCAAGTGGCACTCTTAGAGAGAAAAGGGTTAACATTGTCAAAATTACATTGAGCCACATCATGCTAATATGGATACCACCATGAAACAGACCTGTCAGTATATTCTGACCCTTCTTCAATTCCAGGCAGAAGCCCAAGCAGAAGTCCTGACAATCCAGGAAGCAGTGCTTTACCAAGAGGAAGAAAATAGTTCTCATACATAGTCATCAGTAAAGGCCTTGTCGACATAGCAGCATTTCCAAGCAGTGGGAAAAGTCCTGCACTGTAGATAAACAAGTCCTGGGCAAGACCTTTGTGCCCTATGCGTGTGAAGATGAGTTCGTAGGTTTCTAATGCTTTGAGGTGCACACCACTCGGCAATGTCGGATGCATACATTGTGCTAATCGTTTGCCAATGGTCAGCTTTCTTGGAACTACTTTGAATTTGGTGTGATTTTGTAATACCTATACAAAGGAAACATTGGGTGAAAGTTAATACAATGTACTTTCACAGTAAAATAAAATGAATAATGGAGGCAATCGAAAAAGCAAGTTGCAAACTTCATTAAACTGGCAACACATGAACTGTTAGGCTTTTCAGGACAAACTTGTAATACTGTTTAGAGGACTTAAGCCACATTGCTTAGTATATACTAAAACAGAGGATGGGTCAAAGGCGTGCTCTGATTGGCTTCTCAAACTCGAATTGAATATCCTTTGCTAGTCACCCCCGAGCAACTCAAGCGGGATTTGCGCCTGGAAATATTGTTAGACCTCGTTACTAACAGAAATTGTTGCAGGAATAAATGAGTAACAATAATCTTTTTGTGTTATATTATCCCGCCATTTTAGTTTTTAGTATATACTGAAACAACAGTTACTATTCACCTCAGTGTCGGTTCGCAGTTGTGGGTGTAACTCACCCCGAATATCCACCACTAGCCACCTCCACTTTGGTGAATAGCTGTTAATTATTTAATAGGAAAGTAAAGAACAAGGCCACTACTACAGGGACAACAGCTGTAGACCCCCTACACTTTGGAAACAGCCAAGCAATTTGATTACTCGCAAGGATGTGAGGTGGGGCCTACGGTTTATAGTACCTATGCAAGAAAACTTGAAAATCTGACCATTTACAGAACTAATTACAAAAGAAGCATGACTGAGGTCAAACTGCAATCTTGGACAAAACTCTTGGAAAAAATTAATTCTTGAGTGGCACCCACTGACAAAATATATTGGTCCTCTCCTTCCCCCCCCCCCCCCCTCAATACCAATGTTGATAATGTGATGCAAAATACTGTGCAGGCCTTTGGTCACTGTTTCAACCAACATTGGAATGGGGGGAGAGGGGAAAGTAGGAAGAATTTAATTTTTATCACAGATAATTAGAGCGTCACATTTTCCTGCCAGTAGCCTGATGTTCAAGCAAGCCAACAGATAAGTACATGTAGCATTAAGTTCACTCCCTGTAAGCAAGAGATAACTGACAAAATTTGTGTTATTCCAACATTGTAACTGGAAAGCTGCTCGGGCAAAAGTGTTAAACCCGGCCTCTATTGATTTGTTCTTGGGTCAAGTTTCATGGTTCTCTATTCTTCTCTGAAAAGCTTCCATAACTTTTTCAGAAAGGCAGCACTAGGCTGGTGTGGATCTTTACAAAGATGATTACACACATCCTTGCTCCAGACAAACCAGTCAGCCATTCACAAGTGCTGGATCAAATTTAACGTGTGGTCAGGACAGATCTTGAACCCTGGACTGATCTCTGTATCAAGATGAGTGCCTAATACCCAATGGGACCACACTACACTGTACAATAGCCTTTTACGAATTCGAGAATCATAACTTTATTAAATCAGAAAACAATCACTGTTACAAAGATAAGATTTATAAGTATAACAGGAAATGTGTAATGTTTATAGCAGTTGACTGTACTCATAATACTCATTTGATTAAAAAATACTACATGTACATGTAGTAATTGTTTGAAAGAAAAAATAAAATAAAATAAAATAAAACAGCAGTCTTTGTGTATAGTGTCTTGTAGAATAAATTGAATTCACAAATTATAGCTGTTTACTCTGTTTTGTCCTCCATAACAGCTGTCCATAACCATGAACCAACATGTCAACTTGATATGAATTAATTTTATTTTTTCTTATAACCACCGTTATTTGCATTTGACCAATTCACATATGCACTCTCAAAACTGAAAATAGCTAACCTTTAAAGGTAAGGATCTCAAACAGAAAAGATAACCTATTTTGTAAGACTCTATATTATTATAAGCTCATCGATCAAGTATCATTTCTCAACTGAACTAGGAAGAAGTAGCCTTAATTAAGATTAAGCTTACAAACTGTACGTGTATGTATACTATACCTTGTTGAGTTTTCCTAGTGCAGAAATAAGGTCCGCCCATTCACTGGAATACTCGAAACTCTTCAGAGCCTTTTCGATGGCGTTAATAAACTGGCGGTACTTTGAATCTGATAGCAGTTCTAACTCCTCGGGATTCATGGCTTACAATTGATTGTGACACCAGGCAAATTGAAGAGGCCTCATTGCATCTTCGTGCAGTAAACTCATGACAAATTATCAAATCTCGAGACAGTCGCAAAAGAAAATTTTCCCCAAAAAGTGTACAATAACGATTCTTTGAAACATGCTGCGTACGATCCCAGACAAACCATCTAGAAAAGCTTGAATACGTCCGCAAAAATTGTCGATCTTTGAATTAATTTCAGTCAGGTGACGTCACGGATCGTGAAATGAACTCTGCTCCTATTATCATGATCAGTACATCGCCATCAGAAAAGGATTTCGTTACTTCCTTTCATAAAAGCTATTAAAACGTTGCAATTTTGCATGGCTTCTCTTCGAGTTACTGCGTTAAATGCAGGAACCAACCTCATTCCCAGGGTCTTCTCAGCTTTCAACATGGCGGCGGGTCGGGAGAACACGAAGTTTTCTGAGGTTTTCTGAGCCCGCGAGACTGAGCACCCCCAGCGAACCATTCAATGGCTGGCCGCAGCGAACGCCCCCTTCATATGAGCCTACTCAATTCCTCCCAGAAGGCCTCGCGATACGCGACACGCAGACAAATGAATCCCGTCGACGGCAGCATAGCAGCTTTTGTAAGCTGCAAGAAAAATTGAACCGCTAGCGCTGCTAAGTTTCGATATCGAATTTCACTATCTTCATCACCCCTCTCCCCCACCTCCCTGTCAGTTACAAGACGTAAGCAGCATTGAGTCACCTCCATTTTGACTGACTGCGACCTGCAGTGATGGAACCTGTTGAACTCGTGAGCAGATGGCTTGGCATTGAAAAACTTTACTTCACAAAAATAGAAGGTTGCTGTCCTACGTCAATTCCACTGAACGAAGTTGTGTTCACATATAGATGGTTCACAGACGAGGTATGTTTTGGATTCAGTGGGTTAATGCACTAGTCATTTGCTTCCCCCACCCCTTGACCCCCGGGGATGGGGAGGGAAATTACATTTGAATGGTTGTAAAGTAGGTGTATTTCCACTGGGGACTAGAGCAGACAAACACACGTAATTCCCCCACCCCTCTGTTTCTAAAAGATTCTGAGTCATCAAGGAAATGTTAGGGAGATTACCACAATGTACAGTTCTTGCCATTTGTGTGTGCCACATGAACTATATAAGGAACGGAAAAAAAAAAAAAAGAACTGGATAGAAACAAGACAGGAATAAGCGACCAAAAAAAAAATTTTTGCACGTGTGAAAATACTCATTACCATTGCTCTTCGTTTGTTTTTGGTCCCAGTCCTCCTAGGTAAGAATTCCCCGATATTTCCCCCTGTATGTCCCCAGAGGGGTAGGGCAGAGGTACGAAAATCTTGTAATTTCCCTACCCCCTAGAGGCGTAATTATAGCGTAATCTCGCATAATTGCCCTAGTAATTTCCCCATATGTCCCCACTATCCCCGGGGGTAGAGGGGTGGGGAAAACAAATGACTAGTGCATAACTCTGGCAGCTCGAAATTTACACTGAACTGGATAAAGGCTTTCTGAATTTATGAGGGTCGCAAACATAACGCTAAACATCTTGTTACGCTGTGTTTTTGGATTAAGGAGAATAATAAGTTTATAGAAAGCTTAAAGTGCTACTGTGATCAAATTTTTATCCCTTGAGTTTTTTGGTTTATCGCATAGAGTACCATAAAACATTAAAAATGCTGTTTACCGTTTGGAAATATCTGCATTGGTTCCGGAGATATTTAAGTTTGAAAAATGTGTTAAATATGCAAATGAAAAGGCTGATGACGTCATTCACCCAACCCAATAGAACATCAAGAATATAAATAGAGCTATCTCGGTCAATTTGCAACAAAGACCATTGAAACTTGGTGAGCTGATAGTTCTGAAGGCAACACACCTATGACTGTAAAGAAATTGGTTCCCATGGCAACTCACTCTTTTCCAGTCCCCTTCAACCTGATTTCAATATTTTGGTGATCTCAGGCTAGAAATACATTTACCAAAGCCACAAACATGACCTAACATCTTTATATGCTGGCAGGATCATGCAGATGAGGCACCATTTGCAAATATCAAAACAGAACGCCAAAGGTGGTCTGCAAAGCTCTTAATGTCAGGGAGGCCTGGAACCCAGTATGTTTCCATGGTAACAAAAATGGTATGCTCATATTGTGAAACACATCTACTAGAATCTTAGTGCAAAGAACCAAGTACTTCTGATACAAATTGGCTGAGATATCTTTCTCCATCATACTTGATCAAAATTTGGTTGGGTTTATGATGTCATCACTTGGCTAATTTGCATATTAAAAAAACTTGAATATCTCCAGAACAAAAAGAGATATTTGAAAATGGTAAACAGCATTCTTCTTCTCGCACAGACTACGTGTTTATGTGCCAAAATGGCTTAGATAGGGAAGATGCAAATTTCGTCACAGTAGCACTTTAAGTAAGCTTATATTTTCGATGAAAAAGGTGGCAGAATATAAAGGAAAGTGACTGCCGATAACTCGAAACCCTCCCGCTAATTAACTCGAAGGAATTTTCAGTTAAGCTTACCTTCAGGTCATTGTTCTATATAATTTTACCCTCGATAACTCGAATTTCCGATAACTCTAACCTTTTTTTCTATTTTTCCAGAAGGTTCGAGTTATATCGGGAGTCGCTGTATCAATTAGAAAGCAGTATGGAAATTGAAATTGTATGCTGGGCTTATTGATGAAAGAGGCCATTATATCAGATGTCTAGTCACGGCAATTTTGTAAATTAATAACGAGCACACATACGAGTTAAGGCTACCGCACACTAGCCGATATTTTGTCAGCCGACAAAAAATCTTCACTTGTCGGGTAGTGTGCAGGGAATTCAGACAAGTCTGCGACAAAATCGGGGCTTGTCGGGCGATATCTGACAGTGCTAGATCTCAAAGCGTCTTGTCGGGCTTTGTCGGCTAGTGTGCGGTGGACCAAGACAATTTGTTGGGGCTCGTGCGTACCTCAACCAATGAGGAATTGTCATCAGAGTCACATGAACAAGCGTCTTTTCCAACATGGTGGAGATCTACTCAGCCCCAAGCCTAAACGCGGTTAGTCGCAACAAAAAATCGGCTAGTGTGCGGCAAGCTGATGTCCCGACAAATGTTTAGCCCAATTGACCCCGAGTAAAAATCTGCAGTTCTGCGACAAAAAATTGGCTAGTGTGCAGTGGCCTTTAGTCTCCTCCGCAGCCGTTTTTTTGGGATGTCACCGAATGCTCCCCCCAAAGAAACGGGTGCTCACAACCGAACCACATTCCTTTACCGATATTAGCCAATCACAGCTGCGGTTTCATTTGAACCAGTTCGTGCCAACCTTTGAAACTTGCCGGGGCCAATCAGACAATGTTTTTTATATTTGTATCCCGTCATCGGAGACGTCACAAATAAACATGTGGATTTCTGGCCTTTGTTTAGGGACACCGAAAAATACTGGCGACGCTTGAATGAGCTTTGTTTGTGGCTTAAGACTCTGCAAAGTTCAAGCTAATAATTATTACTAGAAGCTTTCAAATCGAAAAACCATTGTAAAGAAGGAAGATATCTATTTCAATTTGCCTAATAAAGGGACTAAGAAATCAAGTAGCTTCGCTCGATATGTTGACAGCAAGTTCTGAATGCTGCTCTTTTCTTCTGTTTTCAATCTGTAGGAAGCTTTCAGCCTTTGAATCTATTGATTGACGCTTACAATTAGACATTTCCAGAAAATATATATTCTCTCATGAGCTGAACATACAACGATGAGCACATGGAGCCTTTGTGCTTGGGACTTTCATTTACATTTTTTTTCGTCTGTCATGATCGTAGCCCATGAACACAGCCCAGTTTTGGTCCCGGGTTTTGGTGGTGTGCGTGCGTGCGGCGTTAGACAAAAGCCAGAAACTTTTTCGCGCAAAATCTTACATCATTCACACTTTGCTATTATGTGATTGGGCTGTTCAACAGAGTACAAAAAAAAACACAAACACAAAAGGAAAAGAATGTGGTTCGGTTGTGAGCAGCCGTTTCTTTGGGGCGAGCATTGTGTGACATCTAAAAAACGGCTATGGGGGAGACTAACGTACAAGTAAGCTAGATTTTTGCTTGCAAAAAAATTGTCTTTAAAGTTGTCTCGTGGAAGCCAAAAGCTTTTGATTTCCTTTTGTGTAGAAAACCATGGCTTGCATGAATTTTGAACTTTTCCCATCAGTCTGTCTCTCTCCAACCGAGTAAAACTCTAGAATACCTGTCCGCTCATTAGCATCTCATTGAATAAGAAATATGGGTTATTGACCAAGTTTGTTCGATCAAGATGGCTGGATATTGGCCAAGTTCTTTTTTTTTGCATGTTTATGGACTGAGACGAAGTTGTCGTCCATAACTCGCAAAAAAAGAGCGAGGCCAATATCCAGCCATCTTTACTGAACAAACTTGGTCAATAAAGGATTTATTATATGGCTTTCGGGGAAATTTTTCTTGCGGGATACAGTGGGTAGTCCCTAGGGGGCACACCAAAGCACACCAACACATGTAAATGGAGTGAACGGGTATTCTGAAGTTGCTCCGCACCTTACAATTTGAGCAGTGTTGTGAGTCATCATGTTACAGTGGAATATACTCCTGGTGGTCACCCCTTTCTAAATTTATGTAATTTTTTTCTAAGTAGGATAAGCAGCATATTGGAGTAGATTTCTGGGAGTTATTTGGAAAAGGCAAAGAAGTGCTTGAGCACAAATTAGAGGAGTTGAAACAAGGCAAAAAAGTTGAAGAGCCTGAAGACATAAAAGTTGCACTGGAGACATTTGATTATATAATGGATGCCTCAAAAAGGCTATCTGAGAAAGATATTGAGGCAGTGACAGACGATCTGTCTGACTATCACAGAGAAATAGACAGCAATGTGGTAATTGCCCGCGAATTTATTTCCCCTCTGCTGGGTCCTAAAGGCATTATTGTCCTCAATTCCCGACATGCGTCATCATCGGAGCTACATGCTAAGGAACCCTCAAAGTTAAGAGTGGCTTCTGCAGCTGGCACCTGGAGAGGACTTGGCATTGGTTAGTGGTCTATAATACAGTAATGAAATATTTCTTCTGAATGTAACATTTAGAGTTGTTTTTCTGGTCTTACACTACTACAGTAACTAAACAGTTGCAATAACACTTAATTGAGTTTCCTGAAAAAATTTGCAACTTTTTCAAAGTTGTTGTATTGTGTTTTCTGCTGGACATCCACCATACATAATAATTATACACTGATAACCCATTGAAAAGTAGTTTATTGAGGTATGGTTCAACACTGAAAAATTAAATAACTTTAATATTAGTGAGCATGTGGTATCCAGGCCTCAGGATTCACATTAAAAATGTCGAACACCTGCTAAAATGCTATTTTAAACATATCTTTATTATCCTTGTTGCTTCAAAATGCCAGACATACCGTTTTGAATTCATCACTTCACGTCTTCTTATTCCGGAATACGGTGAATCAAGCGCACTTTAAGTCAATGATCGAGGGAATGGATCGCGCTCCAAAGGTATTACAATTTTGCTCCATTATCTCCAAATTGACACAAAATTCATGATGAGAAACAAAATTTTTTATCGCTTTATTTATTTTACCAAAAGTTGCGGGAAAATCCCAACTGCTGACCCTTTTATTTCAACGGTCAAAGCTGGTCGCAAATTGATGACTCCTCCATGTAATTTAATCACAAAGGGCAAAAATTCAGTCACAAATGCGATTGTATTGGTTACAATTTCGATTACGGAGTAACCATAAGCATGTAAATACATTGGACGGGCCTAATTATTAGTTTTATAACTTGTTTAAGTTTCCGCATAATCCGTTGTAATTTCCGCATAATAAAACGCATGTTTCCCGCATAATATGGCCAAAAATTTCCGCATAATCTTTAATTTTTTTCCGCATCCTATCAGAAGCCATGTGAAACACTGCCTTCAAATTTTGCAGGAAATTACAAAAACCTTGCTCATTTCTCTCTTGAACAACAACGCTTCTGGCTGCCATCTTGCAATTACCCTGAGGTGTTATGGGATTCCACGATTTGCTAAGAAATTCGTGCACAGGAAAAAAGAATTTTTATAAGAATAATGACACATTTGAAACTAAATTTACAAGACATGTTTCGGTCGTTCAACGACCATCTTCAGTTGAAAGTAGAATTAATTTAGAGTTACGTTTGAATTTATAATGTAATGCTAAACAAAGATAAATGACAAGTGTGAAATAAATTAATTTGACAAAATAGCCAAAGGTAACAAAAGAGTGTATAATACAGGCCTTCTGATAGGGTGCGATGAAAAAATGCAAATTATGCGAAATTTGCAGGGCAGATGATGCGATTAGAAAGGCCAATTATGCGATAAATAATGTAAATTATGCAATTTTTTTCTGAACTATTTTAAGCTTGTTTTATAAGGTTTCAGGATAAGAGAAGCACTTTTTTGCTGCCCTAAGGACATTTTGAATGCAAAGGAACAGTTATTATGCATCTTGATCGACATTAATTGGGATAAATACGAAAAATGAGATCTTCTGCACTATTGGTGCACCACGTTAAAATTTGAAAGGACACAGCTAACATGCCAAATGAATGATCAATAATATATTATTGATATTCCTGCATGCGACTAGCTTCTTACGTTTTGTTTTAATGTGCAAAACACAACAAACCAACTTTTTAAAATTCATTTTGCCATGATCAGCAAAAAAACCAGCACTGAATTTTTAGTTTTTTAAAACTTTATCCTGCTTCACAATAATAGTATTCAATCCATAATTAGCCAGGCAGATCATAAACTTACATATTAACTACATTGTAAAAGATGATTTTAAGAGCATCTTATGTTACTTATTATTACTGTAACAGTACATGTAGGTTAATTAATACCATATGCCAGTCTGTCAAACTCGGATCTGATCTCATAATAGTATTGTATAACAAAACTAGCTTGAACATACATGTAACAAAACAGTCTTTCTCCCCTGTAGGCAGTAGTTGAACATCAAAGGGGACTCTTCGAGTCACGACTGAATATTTTTCACAATATTGCATGACGAGCAAAACATAAGTCCATCGTCCACGTGGAACGTACATTTGGGGTACTTTCTTGTTCGATCGTGAGCTGTCAGATTAAGCAGAAGGTGGGAACTTGCCTTCTTGATCGAAGAAACAGCAAGTTTTTATCAGTTTTCAACGAAAAAACTACATTTTGCCGAAAAACTGACAACTTTGCTTATTTTTCAAGGTGATCATATATCAGACACTCAGATTGGCTAATCTGAACAAAGGGCGTGTTTGTGTTACAGCAGTAGGCAACTCTTTAGCTTTAAGAATGAGACTCGTACCAGTCCTCCGACATGAAATTTAATGCCTTGAACTTCGAATGTTTACGACATCGAAGGTGACAAAGGGTTTTTAGCCTTTTTCCAAGGTAAATCATCTTTAAAAAGGCGTATTTATGCAGGAAATCTTAAGAAAATTGTAGATTTATGTTTTATTTCATGAATATTGTGCGTTCTTTTGTGAATTATGTGATTTTTCGTGAATTGTGTGATCGGATGCGATTTGAGGTCGATTGTGTGAAATTGCACCATCGCATAATATCAGAAGGCCTGAATATTAATAGTAACGTGCTAATTAGAACAAGAGAGTTAAATTAACATGATATAATAATTATTGCTTGTTTAAGAAGGTTGCTCCCAGGAGATATGTAATGCCTCCTTTATCTTGACCGGGAATTTTTTGTCGCCTGGTCTATAACTTAAAAACATTCAGCAGAGCAGGAATTATGGCATGCCTCGGATTGTTGAAGGTGTTGAAAGATATGTGAGGTCCTGCCCTGTTTAAGTGTTCATGAATGCGTGTCCAGAGGTGTAGCAAGAATTACAGCTTGCACAAGTAAACTTGTAAACAACGTTCGAATGAAGTTCAACAGGCACAGGGTCCTTCACACTAAACATGCTCATAATGAAAAACTCAAAATTTCATTACACTGGGTGCCTCGCTTGTATTTGCCTCATCAAGCTATTATATTTACAGAATTTGATACTAATGAATTGTTTTGGCCTACTGCTGATTGATAAGTTACTGATAAGATTTAGTATTAGTTTAAAAAAGGAGACCAGAGGGTCTGTATGACAAAAATAAACAATTTGCTACAGTATGTGCAATCTAGGTATAAGAGCAGCTCATACTTCTTTAATAGAACTTATTTGGAGTAGTATTGTTAGGGGTAGTCCATCTTATGGGTAGTCCATTAGGGTAGTCTATTAGCATGGTCACCTGAAAATGTCAAAAATAGTCCACGTAAGCACCACGCAGTACAAAATTCAAGAGTGCCTGCTGTATAACATGTGTAGGTTTTGTACACTTGTGGTTTGCAAAGATTGTCCTTTCAAGCAATTTCTTAAACTTGTAGTTAAAAATAAGGTGAAATTGCTAAACTATAAAGTTTGATTAAAAGAGTTACTTGACATATTTGAACCAGATTAATTTATTCTGAGGAACTAATGACTGTCTGTTTACTTGACTCCAGGGGAGGCAGTTTCTTGTGCAAAATTACTGATAATCTTGCATGTACATCTAGTACGTTCAAGCAGTTGCCCCAGCGCAGATTTCTTGTTAGCTGAATTAGACATCCATTAACAAAATGTTTTCCAGTTTGGAGAAA
>NC_090871.1:17807186-17817186 GCF_036669935.1 Montipora foliosa
TGCGACTGCCTGGTAGGAGATTTGGCATCATTAAGCGTTTGATCCTCGATGAAAGTCACCAGCATGCCTCAAAGAACCGAGGCATGTTTTTGTTCCGAGATGGCTAAAGTCCGCCGTTAATTTAGCCATTGAAGAACAAGTGAGCCAGGTGGTAGAGTCTAGAAACGATTCTTCTTCCAAAACGAAGCTTCCGTCGCGGACTTAGGCCTCATTTGCTAAACTTCGGCATGTGTCAGTATTGGTAATTAGAACTGCTCTCTAGACTCTTAATATTTTCTTGAAATGGGCGGCCTTAACTAACATCCTCCGCTGCAAAAATTCTGGGATATCCCATAATAATCTTTCATACGTAAGGCGCCGTGACTATCGTGTGCTAGCGTGACTCAGACACGGCCGGGAACTGGCGAGAAAGGCCAGGCAGCAAAGTCGAAGACCTTCGAAGTTTCTAAGTTATTTTTACGGGCCAAAGAGAAATCGCAGGTCGGTTAAATTCGCAAGCAAGCGTTCCGTGAGTGTGTATCATGGTTTTCCAAGCAGATGTACTTTGAATTGCAATAGAATCGAGCCCGCCGCGAAGAAAAAAGACAAAGAACGCCTGATCGCAGCTTTAACTATAGCAAGAAGAAAACTTCAGCTCAAATGTAAGTTTTGCTTTGTACTTCAGCGTTCCTTTGCAGACAAATTTTCTGTTTCATGGGCTTTTTTTTTTCTGTATGAGCAGCGTGTTAGCTTAAGGCTTCCTCTTTCTGTGTTGTCAGATATAATCATTTCACGGAACGAGCAGTTTTTATTTTATTTATTTTTTCCATTTTTACTGCATTAGTTTTGTACCAAAAAAGTAATTTCAAGTAGAAACATTTCAATTACCGACGTAACCAATTTGCAAACGTTCAACCTCTCTCTCTAGCCACTATTCATTGACTTTTACTTAGGTATGGATTCGTGCAAGTCGAGATTGTTTCCCTTGGCCTAACACCGCTAACTCTAACGTGTCCTGACCTAACTCTCGCCTAAACCGAAGCGCTAGCGCTAACCCTAAGCAATAACCCTAATCCTGAGCACTAGCCCTAACCCTAAGCAATACCCCTAGACCTGAACGTTAACTCTAAGCTCGACCCATAACCCTAACCAAAACCGAAGCGCTAACCCTGACCCCAAACGCTAACCCTAACCTTGTTCCGCAACCCTATCCTTCAGCGTTAACCCTAGTTTCAAGCGGTAATTTGAGTGAAATTAACGTCTTTCGGTCGCACCTTAACATGAAATCAAAATTTTAACATTTTTTTTTTTCACTCCCTTTGTAAGCTTCACACACGTCAGACGAAATATATTTATTGAAGTATCACTCTGATTTCAATTCCAGTCGGTCTATTTAACACTAGAACTAAAACTGTTTCGCTATTTCATGTTGCCTGAATTAACCTCACGGCACATTGTTCGCTAGCTAAAAAAAAAGATGTTTTATTACCCACTTTGCAAAATATAATTCTTGATTACGCCAAGGAACCGCGATCCAACATCTGTCTAAATATAAACTGACATAAACCTGATACAGAAAGTGTGCGGCTTGATGTCAACAAAACAAACCTGTAAATCATTTCGCATTGCTGTAGAATGCAAGTCAGAATACTCGGCTAATCGACTGTATGACAGAAATACGTTTAACATTCAAAAAACCGCACAAAGAAGAAAATAAATTACCTCCGAATTCAAAGATTCAAAAGAATGATCAACTGCTGGTTTCACTTCGATCCGGTACGTGACCTTTTCACTACCTTTTACCTCTGCTAACCGTCAAAAAGTTTCTGCTCCATTCGGCTGTCGAATTTCTTTGTGAACGAAAGTCTTCTATATTTTAAAAACGGCAGAAATTGTGTAGCATCCTTCATCGGCAAATTCGACTTCGAACCCGATAGAACGAGTAGTTTTTAGCGACTGCTAGATGATCATGATTTGAAACCCACAAAGCCAAAGTTTGTCGCATCAACAAACAAAATACTCTGCCACCCCCCCGATCCAACAGATTCTTTTGCCACCCAGATTCTGGGTGGTCACATGACCAGCGGCAACCAGGGTCTTTCTTCCAACGACCAAGGGAGGCAGAGAAGGGAGACCCAGGGAACGAGGTTGGTATAGGCTGAGGGTATCAGATTCACAGTGGCACACCCCAACCCAAAATTATCCAGAGTGCCCCCTTGATTAATCTTTAGGTTGATGTAGCAAAATACATGGCTTGTAGTATCTTGAAATTTTTTCAGATTATCGTCCAGACTTTTGCCACGACTATATTGCCATGAATACTAGGAATGCTAGAAATATATGTAAACTTGCTCCCTACCACAATCCATCGCCAGCCAATTGAGGAAAAAGAAAGCAAAACACTTAGACCAGTTTCTGATCTTTTTGTTTGCATTCATTTTGTAGGTTGTAGATTGATTGAAGGGAAGCAGGATTCAAGTGACATGGGATTAGGATTTTCTCAAGCCATTGCTACTGCTATAACATCTTCTTTTGCTTATAAGCCCCAGTATAGTTATGAGGGGACTCTGTTCCCCACAATCCAAGTATCTAGAAGTGGATTTGAAATTTTCCTTTACGACTCTGAGACGGATGTTCTTCTCATGAACACGTTCCAGTGGCTTCCTACAACTATTGTGTACTTGTGGGCTGTACTATACTACCATTTGCTGCTGACCACAACCACAAAATCATCAGATAGCTTCAAATGTAGTTATAGGAGATTGTCTGATGAATTTGGCGGTTTGACTCGGTTTGAAGGGCGCACAAAGTTTGCTGTCCCCATAGCCAATATTTCCCATAAGCAAAAACATATTACTGATGTGCTTTTTAGATCTGAAGGCGGGAAACGAAAACACGTACCATGAAGAAGGAACCGGCCGATAGGTGGATTTGGCTAACATAATTCAGCTAACATGTTTACATCTTGTTGGCACCCAATACAAATCATATGACAACTGTGCAATTTGTCATGTGACACAACTTAGTGTATGAGAGTATGTACAAGTACAAACAGAACGGTTTTACTTTCCAAAGGAATCATCTGGTCACATGATCTGAATTGGGTGCCAACAAGGATCCAAACACCTAAACCAAATCTGTCTCTTTTGATGGATAGCCAAAATTGTGCTGAATAATTGACAAGAGGCATTATTACAAATGCTGTGCTTGCCAAAGGCACTGCGGATATTTAGGGAGTCCAATGTAGTTGCAGTACCGTGTTAATATAACCTCCAGCCTCTTGTTTTTTCTCCAGATTACCCCTTACAGCTAAGGAAACAAACAGCAATATGCCATGTAACACAACACTTATTCCAAAGGGTAATTCACCGGCTCGGAGTGCAATTCACAGTGTAAAAATCTAATTACTGGGTTGCTTATGGTCAAACCCAGTCGAGGTCTACGTTTAGTTTGTTTGTTTTCTTTTTTTTTTTTTCTTTTTTTTCTTTTTTTTTTTTTTTTTTTTTTTTTCCGTGTCGGTAAAAGTCTTGCCTGTCACTCCCCTGGTAAGTAGTGTCTTTTTGTATAGAGCCTTCTGCCCGTATTTTCTTAGGATCGAGAGGGTAGTGGAACTGCGTAGATTTCTCTTGTGGACACAGTAGAATCATTAACTTAGCCTGCAATGGCGTCGAAAGTCATGCAACGCGAATGGCGTTTTAGTGGATCCTTAAACAAAATATACCCTTATGGAGCTCAATAATGGAAAGTCAGTTGGATAAACTAGGCATGAATCTCAAAAGCGACGAGTACTGGACTTCGACAACAATCTATCGCCCGTCGAGACGAAATCAAAGTGAGCAGTATTTACCTGAAGTACATGGTAATTTGACACAATTGAGTTTCTTGTCTTCACGCACGCAATCAAATAGGAAGAGGTTTTCGCCTCTAAGAGCAAATATGTTGTTTGTTTCAATAAAATTTTCGCTGGAAAAGGATTCTGTGGTATTTTCTGCCTTTGTGAATTATAATATCATGTTGTGTATTGAATTTTCGAGCTTAAGGTTTACAGGCCTGTTGGAAGCGTGCTTGAGTTTCAACAAAATGAGGCCCAAAATCAGTGAAAACTTGTGACGCAGATGAATAATAAAGTAGCTGCTATTTCCAAAATGATGGAATTACCTGGTGATAAATAACGTCGTACGCGTCTTGGAGAGTAAATTTTGACTTTGCTTAAACAAGAGTTGGGCGATTGTGATCTTTGTTTTGACTTCGCTCATTTCATTGTCAAACTTTATAACACTTGACAGAAAAAGAAACAAGAGTTGGGCGATTGTGATCTTTGTTTTGACTTCGCTCATTTCATTGTCAAACTTTATAACACTTGACAGAAAAAAAACTTACAAAAACCCGGTATCTTGCCATCATTTGACACAGATGCTTCACCACTGTTTGGCGAGTAAACATGCCGCGGTAACTTAATCACGGCGCCCGCTGAATTCCGGCCATGTCACTTTCGATTTTGCAATTTACTTGAACGTAGCAAAAATCTCCCAAAATGTTTGTCGCTGATCGTAACTTTTTATATTCTATATTCAAGGTTCAAAATTAATGTTGTTTTCATGTCGTAAATATTTTATTCTCGATCGACCGTCCGGGAAACTTCCTTCTGCTCTTTCTGAAAACTGTGTATCAATATTTATTTGCTTTTTCATCAATATTTGTTTTGCATAAAGCAAGCTAACAGAATCTGTACCTTGCTGAGTTCGCATTTGTTAGCGTTAATAGTATTTTCGGTCAGATGTTTCTGTTTTTTATGAGGGGTTTATTGTTTTGGTCTCCCATCCCAACACTAACCCCGCGAAACAGGGCTTGACTTCAGTGAAGTTTAGTATTACTAAGTTTTCGGATGCTCATAGGGCACACTTGTGGTGAAAAGAAGTTGTGAGGGAACTTGAAAATTATCAACATGTCAGCCCAGAAGCCAATGTTTCTCGCTTCTCTTTTATTTGTTATTCTTCAGAGACTGGAATGCTGTATTTCAATACCACACAATTCAGTGCCTTCTGATTTTCTGTAGCACGTACCACAGGCAACCCAGTGTATGCTTCACAGAAGCATCTAGTTATATAAAAAAGGCGTTAAGCAAGGAATTTCCAGGAAGGACAAGGCCGTGTTGTTAGCAATTTATTGTATTGTTACATTACTGTGGCTGCGCCACTATATTTAAAGTGCGAGTTTATTAGTTTGAACTCATGGGTAGAATTCATCCAAACCATCTCCAAAGTCTTACCACTCATCTTGTCTTTGTTCGCAAGAGTCTTTAAGTTGTTTTGACCAATTCTACCCATGAATTCTTCATCAAAACTCTGGCAGTTCCCTGGAATTCTCTTTGCAACAGAGATATGAAATTCCCTTGGAAGTCAGCGGATTGGAACTTAGTGAACTCATAAGCAGAATTTGTCGAAACCACCTCAAAAGTCATACTACCCATATCCACTAAATTCCAAGGTGATTGTTTTGAATGTAAAAGAGCTATTACGGTGAACCCATGGGCAGAATTGGTCCAAAACAACTCCACACTCATAACACACATCTTTTCTGTGTTTCAAAGAGATTTGGAGGGAACTCCCAGAGTTTTGATAAAGAACTCATGGGTAGACTTGGAAAAAGCCTTCAGTTTCCAATGTCATACTACGCATATCCACTAAGTTCCGAAGTCAACGTGAATGTGCAGGTTCCCTTTGGGCGTCTTTTACTAATAAGAACATCTCCTTGAAACTTAGCAAATATAGAAAGTATGACTTCTGAAGTGGTATGGACCAATTCTGCCCATAAGTTCACCTTTAAAACTCTTTTACTTACAGCAAAACCTGTAGAATTTGGTTTGGGCGAATTGTACCTATGCATACACCGTAATAACTGTTTTGCTTTCAAGACTTAGCGCATATGGGTAGTATGATTTTGGAGGTTATTTGGACATGACGTTGGAGCTAGTTTTGACCAATTAAACCCATGAGTTCACCCTAGTAACTCGTCTGCTTCCAGAAACATTCCCTTGAAACTCAGGAGGTATGGACAGTTTGACTTTGGGGATTGTTTGAACCAATTCTGCCCATGGGTTCACGCTGATAACTCTTTTGCTTTGAACTCAGGGGCAGAATTAGTCAAAACCACCTCCAAAGTCGTACTGCTGATAGCCGTTGAGCTCAGAGGGGATTTTCATGAAGGTAAAAGAGTTATTAGTTTGAACTCATTGGCAGAATTCGTCCAAACCATCGCCAAAGTCTTACCACCCATCTTGTCTTTGTTTGCAAGAGACTTTAAGTTGTTTTGACCAATTCTGCCCATGGGTTCACGCTGATAACTCTTTTGCTTTAAACTCATGAGCAGAATTAGTGAAAACCCTCTCCAATTTCTTTTTTAATTAATGCATTCATTATCGGCGAACGCGCACGTTTATGTTGAACATACAACCTCGTTCCCAGGACCTTTTCCCTTCCCTGGCTCGGGGGCCAGGGAAGGGAAAAGGTCCTGGGAACGAGGTTGGTTGAACATATACTTTATCGTCAAAATTTTTATTTTCTCATCTGATTCTATATATCACCCAATGAACTTCTGCGAAAGAAAAATTCGATTTGGATAAAATGCAATCTTTTTTAGAGTTTTAATAACGTTCAAATTTGCCGCCATTTTGGTCCACCATTCGCACCAGTCTTCCCTTGGTTTGGAATGAGTTGTGACGTACATTAAGGAACACGTGATTTCAGGCTTGACTCATCTCGCTTGTTTTACCTCTGTAAATGTAACTTAGTAGTTCATACAACATGCTGGAAAAGAGCATTTTTAGTGGACTACGAAAATAAATTTACAGAGGCAAAACAAGCGAGATAACTCAAGCCTCAAGTCACACGTTCCTGAATGGCATCGTTTGTTAACGAAAGGGACAACTGCGTCCCCGCCTCTGCCGGATTACTAAATGTTTAACACGAAGTGAAGGATGATGTAGTGAAATCATTCTAAACTTGGATCAAAGTGGCTGTTAGCCACTGAACTTGGAAAATAAATTTTGAAAGTGTGTTAATTATGATGCATCGATCGTTGACGAAGTAATTGTGATCTGAGTGAAGTCTAGGTTTCGAACAAGCGCATAATTTTTTTTTCCCATTCAAGGTTGTGTTGGGATATTTGTAACATTAAAACAGTTCAAGGTTACCAAACTGTTTGTTACTGAGGACTGCCTGCACGTTTTAATTACATGTATTTAATTTAATCAAATTTCAGATTTATAATTAAAAAAGTTTCAACCGCTCAATCTGAGGTAGGCTTAAAACAGAGTACTAGACTCCTTAAAAGTAAGCCACCTATCATTACGTTATATATGAATCTGCAGAATTAACTAATTTGTACATGTTTTCTCTGTGCTGCAGTCAGAAACGACAAGATAATCTTGTTTTGTCAGAACTGAGGTACAGGGTGAGCGATAAACTTGGGCCTGCAGTACGTAAACAAAAGATAAACACTTTCAAGCTCTTGAGTAATGCACAGGTACCTCAGTGCGATACATGCTGGATCGTCACGCGAGAGGTTAAGAGTTCAAATCCCATTGGTGTATACTTTTCATGTTTTGTTTGCTTCTTTTTCTGTCAAGAAACCATTTTCGGAAAGGCAGTGTTTGTGTTTCTCTTTCCTGTATCAAATAAAATCAGTGCGGATAAAGTGAAACGTAATGACTAAAATACATCAACAACGTATTAACCAAACTTCAAAACAGGAGAAACAACAAACAGGCTAGTATTGTTACTGTTAGCTTTGAAATAAACACCTTGTTATCTTTAAGAACATTTTCGGAACGCTAATTCTGAGTTCGCCGGAAATTAATTGTTGTTTTAAAGGTTAAGCTGTTATCAATTCTCTTTTGGAGCAGTTCCTTTGCGTTATCTGTTTGCGCAAGTTTATCCGATACCAAACCCTTGACATATCGCGTGTGGGACATGCCTGTCGACCTAAACGTGTATGTTCAGGCCATATGTTCTTATTCACTTATTATGAGTTTCCTCGTCAGCCCAAATTTAGGCGGTACTGGATAAACGACAATGCAACCGTGAAAACGAAAACAGTATGCGGTACTGGATAAACCACATTGGAACCGTGAAAACTAAAACAGTACAACCCGTACCGAAGATTCAAGCCGGGTCTGTGTCTGTTACCTAGCCTGCGAACACAGCCGTCCTTCTTCGCTCGCTTATAAGCTTTATTCTTCAGCAACTCATTACTCGGGTCCCGTAGGAGCTCGAGTTATCAAAGACGTTAGATTTCAGTTTTTTTTTCCTGTGCAGCAAAATGCACAATAGAAAAACGTGGCCGTGTTTGATTGGGCAATGCACAATAGAAAGCACGTGGCGGTGTTTTGATTGGGTAATGCACAATAGAAGCCACGTGGCGCTGTTTACTTTGGTTATTTAAAGCAAACCACGTAATCCAAGAATATGAAGCGCTCTGTGGTGCGTTGTTGGGATTACTGAAGATCGGTATTGCGTTTTCCTTAATCGATTTCTTCTTGGGGCGCTCAAAGCACATACAAAGAAAGGCATACGCTTTCCGCGGTAGACCCACACTAAAAGATGTCAAGCGTCAGCTTCGAAACGGGTCGTTCCGCGAACTGAATGAAACAAGAATATACTCGAATGTAACTGAAATTACCCTGCGAGCAGAGTCTCTTTCGATCTTCCTAGATAAGTCGGGAAGAGGAAAGTAGACTCTGCTCGCCGCTTCCACATTTTGTATTGAGCATGCGTTAAAAATTGAAAATTTATGTATCCGGTGTCAGTCACGCGTGACCAGTAGCCACAAAACGAAGAAGAAGTCGGAATATTTTCGAACAACTCCGGCAAACACACGACAATCAAGGAATCATTTCATTGGAAACTCAAGATAGTCCATATATCTTACAAATGCCATTTTATTTTTTTACTGAAAATTTTATAGGTTTCTGTCAGGCTAGTTTCTGTAACCGACACATATAGGAAAAACTCATGGGAATTCTAACAGTTAAAATTGCCACGCTGTTGTAAATTTCAAAATATTGATGACGCGTGGCGACTGATCATGCGCAAAAATAAAAAAAAACAGGTTTGACAAGTCAAAACTGGACTGACTCATCCTATTCTTCGGATGAGCGGCAAATCAAATAATGTGGAGGCGGCGAGCAGAGTCTACTTTCCTCTTCCCGACTTATCAAGGAAGGTCGAAAGAGACTCTGCTCGCAGGGTAAACTGAAATGGACTCAACTATTGAAAGTCATACAAGTCAAAACACTAATTCTTTAATAAGCAGCGGGTACCTTATTTAGAACTACTCTGAAGATGACAGCGAGAAAGAAAATAACTCCGCAAACAAATGGACGCTATATTGGAATCTTCTGAAGACAAAGTAAAAACATTTGCACAGCGGACAAATGGCCTCACGGTTGGACCATTTTCACCGCGAACAAATATCCTCCCGCTCAGTGTACCATTGACTACGGAGATAAGTTTTTTGTCTATTACGTTTTTTTCTTTTTCATTGTTAAACAGTTTGTTTCTTGTAATGGTCTAGCTTATATCCTTTGTTCAAATAGCCATATTAGCGATCGTGTTCACTGCCATCTTGTGTGTATAGTTCTGTTCTAGTTTCACAAGATTTGATGTCATCAGTGGAAAATGTGATCAGCTCTTTAGAAAATAACTTTGATGTAGTTGGAAAGGCTGTACAGTTATTTGATTCTCAATGATAATAAAGACTTCATTCCGAAGGAGAAATACAGGTCTCGATAAGCAAAAGTTGTTTACTTTTGTTTTGATTTGCGTGAGCATCGACATAGACGTGCCCTAGAACCAAGCAGAATTAAGGAGAAAAGGCCGAGACGTCTATTTTATAACAGCAGAAAAAGGAGGAAACTTGCAGGAACGTATTTGGGTAACAACGTACCGAGGTCATCCACATTTCATTGTATTACTAGCAAGGGAGATCACTTCCTCGTAAACACAACAAAAATATATACCTC
>NC_090871.1:17827186-17834686 GCF_036669935.1 Montipora foliosa
AATATTTGATTCTTAATTTCAGAAAATTGATGCATCTCATGTTTGAAGGAGTATCATATGATTCTTCTGTTAGAATACTGTGGCCAAAGATTTGCTTCATGTTTATTTTTCTGTTCATATTTCAATCTACATCATTTGGTGGAATGAAATTTTTGATATAATGGTCTACTTTGTGATTAATGCTCCCAACCCACGAGAACCAGAAACAAACAAACGTGGGGAAAGGGGTTGGGAATGAAGTACCCCAACAGGCACCATCACTAATGCAATACTAGTTTAGCTTGGTAAGATGGGAGGGGTTAACCCCCCCCCCCCCCCTCATCCCCTTTCTCTCTAGGGGTGCAGGTCACGATCCCCTAAGAGAGGTGCTACTCCTCTCGAGGGCTGTAGGTCACAGCAAGAGTCCTTATTCCTCTTTAGGGCTGCCATCACAATACCCTAAAAGAGGTCCTTACTCATCTCCAGGGCTGCAGGTCACCATACCCTGAAAGAAGTCCTTAGTTGGGCAAGGTAGTTAAGAGTCATGGTTACCATGGCAAACAATCCATTTTGTGAGTGTATTGGGCAAAGAGTGACCTGTATGGGAGCACTTCATCCCAACCCAAAGTTTATTTGTCTATATCAACTCAACATCAAAGAGCAGAGAGATATATACCTAAGATTTACTCGAAAGTCCAGCTTTGTAGATCAATAGTAAGTGTAGCTTATTGGTTCATTATGCATCTTATGTGCAGGGAAACTGCAGAAGTTGAACTGGAATGTAACGTTCCTACCGATTATATTAACTAATATAAGATCGCAATGATATTGTCAGATACTAGAGAGTATCAATGTGTTGAACCAAAGGCCTTCGTTAACAACTATTCATTTCAAGAAAAAATCTCACAAAACACTAATGGAACCGAATGTTAACCTCATAATACAGATATATGCCTAGTCTATGAAAGAAGATAGGGCTACTCTAATCATTAAATGTCTGTAATGCAAATATGCAGCAAATCTATACCATTGGCTGCCAACTGTAACATCTTAAATATATATATGTCTATATCCATCCGAAGTAAACTTATAGCAAAATATCTTGTGTATAGTATTTTGCATTCAAACATCCCATATATAATCCCGTACGGAACGAGCAGATCTGTTTATAGTCTGCTACAGATCTGCTGGCACATCTGTAGCAGATCTGCAGACAATCTACAGATGATCTACAGATTATCTGCAGATCATCTGCAGAATGTCTGCAGAATGTCTGCAGAGCGTCTGCAGGGATGATCTGCAACAAGTCTGCAAATTTGCAGACCCTCTGCAGACGAAATCAGCCTATCCGGTTAAAAAAAAGCCCACAAAATTCACCAATCAAACAACGTTTATTTAAAAGACAGAGAGAGGAAGTCGGTCTGTTACTCATCAAAAGTAAACGATTAATGCTGATAGATACGCAAAATAATATCATAAGCAGGAATTTAAAGTATTTTCTTAGCATGACATTTTCAACGCATTCCAAATGAATTAAAAAAAACCCTCGAGTAGCAACCACTCGTTTCAAGAATCTAAGCTTCGCGTAGACTGCGAGCAACGAGGGAGCTTGCTCGCAGGCTAGGCTTTGCATGCTTTTTTTTTTTTGGTTTGCTTGGCAGGTTATTTACAGAAACGAGATCGAGTAAACTAGATACTGCCCACAGTCTTTCAGAGTTCTCCAGAACCACTTGTAATTTTTGCGGTGTTTGGTGTGATTCGTTATCCTCGCCGCACCGCAACCCATCGGCTTGAATGCCGAAAGACTGATACACGGCGTCTGCAGGCAGAAATTACAAGTCCGAACAGCGATTTCATGTTTTTTCGATTCTTCCAGATTCAGCTGTAGGTGGCTGTTCTGCTGGAGGCGCGAGTTCGCCCGACATCTTATTTCTTGGGAAGAGACGAACAGGGTGTTGGTGGCGTAGGACCATCTTCTTGCGGCACGGCAAAACGTTTGCGGCCTGGAAATAAATGATGGAAACTTTTTTTTCCTATGGACAAACAGCAAGAAACTGGCAGAATTGTGCAACCACAGTGGAAGTACTGTATTAGGAATCTGCTGTGTTTTTTTTTAATTCTTGCTGCTAGAAGTGCGATGTTCTGTAAAGGCATTTTGTCCGGTCCCTGAGCATCAGACTCAGTGTACATTTACGGTATTGCTATAGTAGTCAATTTATATATATTCCGATGGGAAAACCTCCATACATGCGATAAAATGAATGAGTAATTAGATTTTGCCGGAAACAGGATCCAGGATGACATAACCTCAGACTAAAGGGCATCAAGTTTCAAAGTGATGTTCGTTGCAAAGGTGGCGCGCTTTTCGGAAATAATAGTGAAATAAATAATGTAGCTAAGGATAAGAACGGAAGGTAACTGAAATCCTTTACCAAAAAATTAAAGAAAACTCCCTCGCGCACACAGTGCGAAGAGGATACGGGAAGGTAAATCAAAAGACGAAATAAAATCTAACGAAACAGGAAGGAAAATCGTGATAAATAGCATTTACCTTCTCCAGATTGTACTGGTCTTATGGAAGCCACTTCACAGTTTTCTTGCTGCCTAAGAAGACAGAGAATATCATCCTCTTGATGCTCCGGTATCTCAACAGTTAACTACAATAAAAAAGAAAAAGCAAAAAGGTTTTCAGACAAAACGGTGAGGTGAAATGAATAACTTGACAAAAATATAATTCGGCTCAAGTACGATAGCCTGCGTAGCATGGCGGACGAGGGCAGAAAAACCGCCCGGCTCAACAAAACCGCCATGCTACGCAGGGTTGTACTCACCCTCACTCGTTTTGCTGCAGTAGATCCAGGCATTTTTTTTACCCTTGTCTTCGTCTAAAATCATCTGCAAGTCGCTAGCCGTGATCCTTGGCCTACGATGTTAACGGGTCGAGGTCTCGAATAAACCGAGTACGAGTGACAGATCCCCCAGTCCAAGGTTCCTTATATAGGCAGAAAATGTGACGTTGACCCTCGGAACTCAGTCACTCCTTGATTATCGTGTTTATACCACAAGCGTATATACCGCTATCACGCAACGTTTTTACTGACAAGTTGACTATGTCTATGTTTCCAAAGGGATAAGAAAGTAACCACTCAAACTTTCAAAGCCTCAAAAACTTTTAAAAATGGAATGATTGCAGATTTTAATGATCTTATTTTGAGATGGATTACGCCACTAATCAAGTTGCGCATAGTTAATCCCGGCACTAAAATTGAAGCATGTTGAACGTCAAAGATAATGATACTTAAGAAGGGAAACTTCCTTAGTGCTCATGGGTCCGTAGCTTATTGAATGTCCAGAAAAGGGATCAGATCTGAGGAGCGCCGGAGTGTTTTTAGCCTGTTCCAGGCTCTCAGATAGTCGAGAAAACGAAAAGAACTGCGTGTGAAAAGCGAGTGGGGGCTTGGGTCGAGGCGAGGCGGGAGAGCCTGTAAGCATCTCTTTAAATTCTTCATTCCGCCCACTTTGCAAATAACCTTTCGCATGTCAAAATGTCAATGTCAAAGTGTTAAAAAAGGGCGGCATTGTGTGGTCCCACGCGAGTTCAAGCGCGATTCTTTTATTGTTGTTCAAAGGTGATGCGTTAATTCTCGCTTGTGCGAGTACGTTAGCCAGAATTTAAGGCAATTTTTGGGAAAATAACTTTACAAGCGAACGAAGGCATTGTCAAAGCAACCGGGAAACGAGTGTCAAGGAAATCACCCACGGGAGATTTAGCAAATTCGACCAAAAGACACGACCAGTTCGAAAGCTGCGAGTTCCCGACGCTCTGTTGACTTTTCTAAGGAAAACAGAAACCCGACCATTGAAGTTTCTGGCCTAGATGATAAGATGGCCTCATCAATAAACTTCAGCTCTGATGCATCAGGACAACCGATAATGAATGTGAAAGATTGATACTTCATGTGAATGGCTTCAATTGCATTAGCAGTATACAGACACGTAGCCATCACCTTCGCTTCCTGAAAATCGCTTGATGTTTTAAAGCTTTAAGACATACAACGGAAATACAAGCCTGTTTTCGGCAAATTTTTTTGGTTTTCTCTTTTTGCTCTCATTTTTTCGAAGGCGATGAAGGCAGAAATTTAATTGACCCGAGCTGGTGAATTCGAATACGCAGCCAAGTATTTGCATAAGAAAGAATAACAAAATATTGTATTTTTCTCGTTCGTCAGAGTTTTCAGAGAGCGCCGTTGAATGCTAACAATTGTGGCGTGCAGGGGAGAAAATAGTTGTGTCAAATGCGAACTATATATCGTACCCAGTGATGCTATATTGTAAGCGGTGTGGAGAGATGTCGTGTCACAACATCGAAGCGCTTTCACAACGCGCGGCAGTAACTGAAAATTTATGCTTTTACCAAAACCAGTTGGAAGCATTGCAAACGGCTCGTTTTTCGACTTATTAAAGTTGAACAGACACAACTTTTGCTCGAATCTGAGGGCTTGTACGTTTGGGAATATTAAGACACTCGGCGACAGAGTTGACCTCTTTCTTTCGTGCTCCGCGCGTGAATCAAAATGATGACGAAAGTGTTGATGTAAACTGTCAAAATTGACCAATCAGAGGGTATACCAGGAGCTGGTATACCGGAATGAAGAATGTTAAAGAGATGCTTACAGGCTCTCCCGCCTCGCCTCGACCCAAGCCCCCACTCGCTTTTCACAGGCTGTTCCTTTCGTTTTCTCGACTATCTGAGAGCCTGGAACAGGCTTTCAGCGGCGGCATGACCTTCACGTCAATCACGACAACTGATAACAAGAACATCTCATGTTGTAGGTCAGAAAAATGATCACAGTACAGTAATTTAACCATCTTATTGCACTTTTTATGATTCATTCACGTGTTGACTTCGACTTTCGTATCGTTGTTCTATCAACACTGATATGTCGATCGATCAAATGTTTTTCCTTGAGCGTTTGGAACTGAGAATCCAATGCACCCTGCAGTACTGCTCTTAAATTCTATTGAGAGAATGTGTCAGGTATGGGTGCCTAATTGCTATATAATAAGGATAAATTAAGGTCGAAAGAGTATTTATCCTTTCATTTAAGTGTTCAATCGACGTAACATTTTATTTACTAACACGTTGTATGTATTAAAGTGGCTGACCATTTATAACCCTCTTTATATTAACGCATTTTAAATTTTCGACTATCGTTTTATGTGTACAATCGAACTATTTTATTTATCTCAAAACACACCAGTAATGACTGATCCAACTAAGGTTTATACCGCAGTCACGATACAATGATGATCTATCGATCTGGTTTTTGGGCTTCAACGTGTTGCAGATCATCTGCAGACGCTGCAGATAATCTGCAGATCTGTTGTTAGTCTGTTTTTCGTTTGCAGTCTTAACATCGCGAAGTGTATTCAAGCTCAGCGTCTGCAGTAGACTGAAAACAGACTCTGCAGACGATAAATTAAACAGAGTTAACTGAATAGAGTGTAATGTGAAGTGCTCGATTTCTATCCCATATGAACCATGTGAGCGTTAGCCCTACTGATGGAAATGGGCCCACACAAGGACAGAGAAAAACTCTGACCAGGGTGGGAATTGAACCCACAACCTTCGGGTTAGATCTCCGCGGCTCTACCGACTGAGCTACAAGGTCAGACGGGAGCAGACCGTGGGAACTGAAGATGTTAAGGTCACGGCAATGAACATGTACAAGTACAAGGAAAGGTTACGTTTATACAAACGTTGGCCGTGTAGCACTTATATTTTAAACAGAGTTAACTGAATAGAGCCTGCAGATGATCTGTTTTTGTCAAAACAGATCTGTTCCAGATCTGCTCCAGATCTGCTCGTTTCGTACGGGATATCATGTATCATAAGTCTCAAAAAGAAGCAAAGTATATTGCGTGTACTATCGTGCATGACATGCTTATGACATAGGGGTGAAGAGGGGGGAAAAATAATTGTACTAGAGTGCAAACTTAAGCCAGCAAGATGTTTGCCTGCGAGAGTAATTGAATGAATAAACACAAGGCTTATGTTTAATGCACTAGGGGTTGATCGACAGTGATGTAAGAACTATCCTGATTGGCTCAGTTGGTATATTGCACTATAAACACACATGGTCAGGAATGAGCTTTGGCCTGTGAAACCCACCCTATGTTACTGCATGTCACGCAATCTGCAAGTATTTCTCATGGTTGTCCCATTACCTACAATTTGTATCTTTTAAGAGATAAAGTGGTCTTAAATTTATTTGAATTTTATTATGTAGCCTGTTTAGGTAGCAACAAGCTCTCCCCAGGGTGGTTAAGCTTTTTAAATTCAAAAACTGTATCAAGTGCATGCACATGTAAATCGAGTACGTGTACAAAGAAACAATTTCTACAGCAACAAGTAAAAAATGCTTCTACTAAAATATTTAATAAACAAGTTGTAACATCTCACAGTAAAGACAATTTTCTGTTAAACTTTAAACAATTTAAAAACCTCAATTTATCTAATTGAATAACCCAATTTTTTTTCAGAAACTGAAATCTACCTGCCATAATGCAAGAATTTTGCAATGTTTAACTCTAATAGGCCATGAAAAATACCACCATGCAATATTTTACCTTACCCAAAAATGATCTCCCTTACTTTTCATTGTGTTACACATGACCGAAAAAAGCATTAGAAAATGCAAAATCGTACAAGTTAAACAATTTGTCTTCAGCGAGCAAAGGAATATCCAAGGTTGGACGAGGCAGATTCAGGCAGTTAATGCAAGTATTTGCTGTGGGGATAAACGTGCTTGTAACTTCTACAAATTGCAAACTGGGGTGCAGCACAAATCCCAGCACAGGCTCCTCTTCAGCACCAGTTACAAATTGCAGAATATGTGACAGAGATACTGTGCCTCTTCTTCCACCTACAAATTAAAAAGGACGGAGCTATCAGAAGCTTTGCATCACAGACTGATGACAATGAAATGTGTTTAACAATTTAATTCAATTTCAATTTCAAAACAAATCTGCAAATGAACACATACTAAAATCGTTACATGGGGACTGACATGTACACACTACAGTGCTGTAGATATACATGTGCACTCTGATATAATTCATTACTGGGTTGCCAAACCCAGTCGGAATCTCGGTTTCAATTCGTGGGTATTTTTGTTATTTTCCTTGTCGGTAAAAGTCTTGCCTGTCACTCCCCTGCTAAGTGGTGGCTTGCGAATAGAGCCTTCTGCGCATATTTTGTTAGGATCGAGAGGGTAGTGGGAAATGCGTAGATTTCTCTGGTGGACACAGTAGAACGATTAACTTAACCGGCAATGGCGTCGAAAGTCATGTAACGCGAATGGCGTTTTAGTGGATCTTTGAACAAAATATACCCTTATGAAGATCATGAATGGCAGGTCAATTGGATATACAGGCGGTGGAATCTTAAAAGCGACGAGTAATGGACTTCGACAACAATCTAACGCCCGTCGAGCCGAAATCAAGGTGAGCTGTATTTAC
>NC_090871.1:17862186-17864686 GCF_036669935.1 Montipora foliosa
GTAAGCCGTGGCAGTCGGTGGTCATGGTCCCGTCGGGGTCACCAATTTAGCGAGAAGAGGAAGCTAAATTCAATACTTTATTCTCTCCGGAACACCAGTCTCCGAAATTACAAAGACGCACGTGTTTTCTGAAAGTCGAGGAGCAATAGAGACGCCCCCTCTAAGCATGCAAGTGTCACGGATACAAATGTAACGCAACAATGTTCGAGGCACTACAAGCTGTTCTTACAGTTGAGCCCGCGGTTCAGCGGTATTAATATCAAAGTTCACGCAAGCGAGGCTTTCGGGTCAACTTTTCAGGGGAATGCAAGCGCCGTATGTGAGAAATTCAGGAAAAATGATTAAAAATGATGAGTTTCTCTCCGGATTTTGCATTTTTCTCACAAGAAGAGAGGCTGCAACTACTCAGCGGAAACTGCCCTCGTCATTTCACAAAGCCCAGGCTGAGAACGTGGCATTCATACCGTGAAGGAACAGCGAAAGATGGCAGTGCAAAGGAAAGAAAGACTCGGCATCTGATTCCAAAAATAATGTTGATGTTTCCTCATCGAACACCAGTTCTCCGAACACTCTGCACGAGTTCCCAGAGGCTGCAAACTGGTGTTCCATCCACAGAGCTGAATTTCCACCGATCACAATTGAGGACATGATGAATTGCTTTGTTAAGACTATAAGAATTTAAATATTAAGGCATTTGGACTGTTCAAACATGGTCATGTACCAATTATTGAAGTTGCCACTAGTGAAAATGGAGACGTGATAAGATGTGAATGTCTGCCAGAGATGAAAACGAATTTGAAGTACAAGTTCAATGTCACCAAGCTGGTGAGATCACTTATGTCTGCTACAGTCCATGCTCAGCAGGGAAAGGACCATTCGCCTCCTACGAACACCTACCTGCTTTATGCTTTGCTCTTGAAGAGTTGTAAGATTGACGCAGGGCGAATATTTTTCTGCCTGTACTGATATATGAAGAGACACTTGGTTGTAAGGTCAGTAAAGAGGCATTTATTTTTCCCTCCACCCACCCATTTTTAGAGCATCCACATGGAGTAGTACTTGAAGAGTGTTTGAAAGAGGTGAAAATGATTTTTCTAGGAACTATATATGACACTAAAAGAAGCAGAGTGTAGTCAAGGTATTTGCAAGATTGTGATTGTCTCTAATGGGATAGACCCAGGCTCCTCACCAACATCTGGAGATGAAATGTGACAACAAAAGCTAGCACAGTGACTATGTACTATGCTTATCAACCAATACCACAATGATAACTTCCAGTAGTGAATCGTTTGCCAGTCACTGCTGAGGATGATGCTAGGAGAACAACCTAGAATTAAACTTGAAAAACAGTAAGCATTTTGTTTTGATATTTTGGGGGGTATAATTTGAGCTTAATTAGTGAAAATACAATTTTCTTCAAAAATCAAATAAAACTAATAGCTAGGAGCTGTATGTAGGAATGGTAAATATTTTTTGATGGTCTTTCAAAAAACAAAACTTTGGGAAGATCTCTCAAGCAATACAAGTATTTTAGGGGTGAGAGAATTTTGTTACAGACGTTACATATGGTTGCCGAAAAGTAGCAAAATTTGATTCAAAATATTTTCATTCGATAAATGACATATTTTCATTTGCTAAAAATATTTTCATTCGATAAATGACATATTTTCATTCGATAAATCATAAAATTATTTTTATTCGCTAAAAATATTTTCATTCAATAAATGACACATTTTCATTCGATAAATGATAAAATTATTTTTATTCGCTAAAAATATTTTCATTCGATAAATGACATATTTTCATTCGATAAATTACATATTTTCTTTCGCAAGAAATATTTTCGTTCAATAAATGACATTTTTATTCGTTAAAAATATTTTCATACAATAAATGACACTTTTATTCGTTAAAATATTTTCATTCGATAAATGGCATATTTTCATTCCTTAAAATATTTTCATTCGATAAATGACATATTTTTATTCGATAAAAAATATATTCGATAAAGTCACGTGACCCAATGAGGCATGGCCACAAAGCAGGCAGGGTCACAAAGCTGGACACTAGGCCATTCGTTTGAACTTTATACGTTAAGTTGCTAACAGAGAGCTTTCGTTTCCCAAAAAATTTAGTCAATAGGTTTCTATGCAATGGGTGGGGCTAAGGCAAACTTACCTACAAGTGCAGTCTTTTCACTCCCTTTGAAAACGACTTTAACAGAACCAGGAGCATAAACAATGTTCTGTACAAACTCTACATACTTGAGCAAAGCCTGTAACATAACAAATGTATAACCTATATCTGTATACATTCTGTCACTGTTCTTCCACTAACGAATGTAGCAAGCAAGAATCATTGTTACAATAAAAGACTAGATTATGGATGCCAAGATGCATCCCTTAGTTCAATTAGCTGTATTGCTGATTGTTTAACTCAAAATACTGACAGCAGCTGTTGCTAGGCAGTAACACCTGAAATAGAAAAAAGGAAATGTAAT